>NC_134503.1:27152975-27235475 GCF_040206685.1 Ascaphus truei
ACTCCCAGTGCAGAAACTCCCAAATTGTCATAGGGCAGAGCCCATCCATACAACTAAGAGACACCCCCTTTAGCGGTTTTCTTCTTTCCACTTTCTCATGCTCAAACGCCAACCTCAAATTCCTTGCCCTATAACTAATATCTGATTTAACAACTGGGAACAAAAACCCCTCTGCAAAAGCAGACTTCATTCATCGAACTCCCCTCTTAAAGGGATTCCTGTCATCCCGGGCAAGGTACTGTATGCCTGGAGTATGAGGTGGAAGAAGTGAGGGGCATTAGTGGTAAATGGCATTGTACAGCGAGTTTGGGCTGTCCTTTGCTTTAGAATAGAGCGATTGGAAGCAGGATAGGGAAGGGGCAAAGGTTCTGTGGGAGTATAAGTGGGGAACACACCACAATCAGATCAGGGTGAAGCATGTGTGGCCCAGGCATAGGTACTTGACACCTGCCACGCTCAGATGAGCATACTTGGGCCTGGGGATAACAAAGGCTCAGCCCTGGCAAGTTGGGCTGGTAGAAGTGAGTCAACGGCTCAGGCTTCGGTGAGTTCGCTGGAAGTGCTTAAGGAACTTCCAGATGTGAGTTTCAGCGTCATATGTGTAGGTTGCATCTGTTAGTTAGACATTTAGTGTAGCGACAAAGAATAAGATTTAGATTTGGATTGGCAAGTATATAAATATCTTATTCTGTCTGTTGGTTAAGGTGGAGAAAAAAGGCGCCGAAAAGAACAAGGACAATCAACACCTTGATAAAGGGCATACGGCGCGAAACGCATAGGTGTGTTTTTGTTGCTACTCTAGGGGTCAAGTTTGATCCATTTATGGAATAAATTACTCTAATTTATCTGTGCGCCTCCTCCTGCTTTTTTGGCAGTGCGCTGCCTCTTTTCTGCATCTTTTCTGGACTGCACTGAAGGACCTTGCAATCAAACAGCGAGTTATTCCTGTGGGCTTATGTTATCAAGTCAGCTTTATATGGGACAATCTGTGTACTACATATGTGTGCCAGTGAGCATTAGGTACTAGTCCCTTATCCTTGGCAAGGGATGCTGTACTAATACTTAAGATACAGTGCAGTGGTCCTAGCGGAGAAACATATGTTTATGGGATATAATCAACTTCTGATGCACCGGTCAACTATACTCTCGGATTTGTTTAAGAACCTGACTACTGTTTGGACAGGCAATAGATGGAAGTCCACAAACAGCCCCAATGGGGGGTTAATGATATGAACTTGTGGCTGTGTCTTCTGACTCCTCATAGACTCTCTACCTTAGAGAGAGGGGCAAGTATAAAAGTATAGTTGTACACATACAAAAATGTGCGTTGATATGAAATCACCAACTGCGAATATTGTGGCTTAATGTCAACAAACATTTGTTGAATATATGATGAATTTCCGGGTGAATTTTGAGACCATTCACATGAAAAACAGAGAAGTAATGTTTTTTTTGTTTATTTTTTAAACCTGCAAATCAACAATTTCTCAGACGTTTCAAAAATGCCGGAAAGAATGGGCGGGATCACCATGTAATGTGTGTGAGTTGCAGCAGCCATTTTCAAATAGCCCCTGGCTGTGAAGAGGATAATTATACAGCTGTTGTGAAGAAAGGTTAGATGTGTCAAATCAGTAAGTGTCTTAAGTCTAAATGAGAGCGGAGGTGAAACTTGTTATTGTCCCCAGTGACCTGCTTGCCTTCAAACCATAATGGCCGTCTTTCATGGCAACACCTTTATTGATGATCATTCTGTTTGATACAGATCTATGAGACAAAGGTGTCAGTCATTGCCTTGAAGGCAATGATTACTGAAAACTTAAACATACATGCTTGCATATACAGACTAATAAGGGAACCTTCCACTGTGCCTCAAGAGGAAAGGTGTTGGACCAGTATATTCTGCCCGTGCTCATGTATGGATGGGAAACTTGGACCCGGAATGTGGAGATCATTTAAAAGCTTTAGACAACTCATAGAGGTATGGAGAAATGCATGCTGGGTATTACACAAAGACGTATGGAGAGGTGCATGCTGGGTATTACACAAAGACGTTTGGAGAGGTGCATGCTGGGTATTACCCGGAGAGACAGGAAAAAGAACGAATGGGTTTGAAACCAAACAAAAGCCAGTGACATCACAAGGGTGAAGAAATGAAAATGGCGGTAGGCCATATCGACATATTGCAAGAAGATATTACAATTGTTGGCCATGATAGTACTTGAGGGAGATCAAAAGACCGAGACGATGACCCAAAGTAAGATGGGAGGATGAAATGAGAAAATGTGTTGGGACAACGGGGAGAAGAGAGGCTGTAACCGCAGTACCTGGGAGATCATTGGGGAGGCTTCGTCCAGCAGTGGGGAGACAAGGGCTGGGGATGATTATGACATATGCTGATATAATATATACATGTGTTGTGTACAGTGCTTACATTGCCTTTACAAAAAGTAGTGATACTGCGCGTAAGTTAAAAAAAAAAAAAAAAACTAATAGGGGTCATAGTGTTTGCACCCTAACATAGAAATCTGTCTACGACATTTAAGATATAAAGAAAATGTAAAGAGCCACTGTAAAATGAATGTGTTTTTTTCTCTAAAAAGCAGGTGGAGCTGTAAATCCTTAATAAAGCATATTTCTTTTTTTGGCTTATTCAGCACTCATGGTGTACTTGGTGTTTTGCAACGAGTCTCTGAACTATAGAGTTGGCCATGTAATGTTGCTGCCCAAGGCACAGGCAGATACAATGACTTGCCCCAAGGCACTGACCAGAAGTCGTGAAGCCACGACGCAGGTCATCACACCCGATCTGGCGGTAACTACCATTCAAGTCGATGCAGTTCCCGGACACTGGGATTCAGGGCACGGTTCCCCCACTACAAAGGCAGTGTTCTTATCGCTAAGATGATCCTCCACAAGTCATTTATTAGCTTATTGATCAATTGCATCAGTGGGTAGTTTGATCGGGATCACATTTTTGATGCCCAATCAAAAAGGAATTGCAAAGAGGTATTTTTTACTACTGTCCCAGATAAAAAGTGCAGCAAAGACACCACTAGATTTATCCAAATCTCTCTGGTTCAGCTTTCACCCATATTTACGGCAAGATCAGGACCCTGTAAAGCAGCGGTGTGCAAACTGGGGGGCGCGTCCCCCATGGGGGGCGCAAGACTGCCTGCGGGGGGGCGCACGGATTACAGAGGCCCCGCGCGCTTCCCGGAGGCACTTAAATTAAGTGCCGGGGGAGCTGCTGGGCCTCTGTAAACCTTTACTCACCTTGGCTTCACACACATGGCCATGGTAACGCGGCGTCAAAGGATGCCGGAGCCGAGGTAAATGGGGGAGAGAAGGGGCGCGGTGGTGAGGTGAACACTGGCAGGGGGGGCGAAGGGAAAAAAGTTTGCGCCCCCCTGCTGTAAGGCAGGGTTCTCAACTCCAGCCCTCAGGACACCCCAACCGGTCAGGTTTTAAGGATATCCCTATTTCAGCACAGGTGGCTCAATCGGATTGAGCCACCTGTGCTGAAGCAGGGACTGATTGAGCCACCTGTGCTGAAGCAGGGATATCCTGAAAAGCTGACTTGTTGGGGGGCCTTGAGGACTGGAGCTGCGAACCGCTGTCCTAATAGATTGCAAAAAGCAGAAGGATTTCTGGATAATGAAGGCAGATTAAAAATAATCATAAATAACATTTTGTGCAAAGTTAGCATAATTTATTAATCATTGCGGTTTCACTCAAACTCGGGCCTAGTTGCTGGTGTTTAACCCATAAAGGGGTTAATTACAAGGTGCGAATTTGATGGACAGTACAGGGCCTGAGGTGAGATTTAAAACTAAGGCATGTGCTTACCTGACTGCTAAAGATACAAACATGTTATTACTGCTATTACTAACTATTTTTCAGCTAAGAATGACAAGCCATTTCATTTCACTTTCAGTAACCACTTCAGCTTCTCACATTGTGGCAGTCGGTGGGCGGTTTCCCTGAGACCGGAAAGAATGTTTGTAGCTCAGAAGACCAGTGGAAGGGCGGGATTGGGCAGTAATCCCTCTGTCCAGGTGTATAAATGCTGGTTGAGTCACTGATATGCAGGGCTTTGAGTGACAGCTGTCGTCTTAATTTTATAACAGCGATTAAAAGAAAATTTGTTCGGCTTTGGCTTAACGATTTTGATTTATCCTCCATTGTAAAGTTTGAAGTGACACACTGCTTTATTCAACACAAGTCTTGTATCTTAACCCCATTCATGCCAGAAAGCAAAATAATTGCTGATTTCATGAGATGTAATGAATACAGCCCTTTTTCACGTAGTTAATTGGCCATTTATCATTCATCAAAGTCTGCCGGCTGCAAAAGTGGGACACAAAAAACCTGCACCCTACTTGTCAAGGAAAAATATTGACACCACTGGAATTCTCCATTGATAAATCAGTCTTGCTCCAGTTGTGCAGCTGGTGGACTTTAATTAATGACCCACATAATGTTAGTACCGGGAGAAGTGTCCGATTGAACATAAGCCAAAAAGTCTCAGGTCACCTTCAACCAGGCATATTTTAAAATTACAAATAAATATGTCTGTGACATCATCAAAACGGTGAAGAAATAAAAATGGCGGTAAGCTGGACACATCGTTGGACAAACATGGAACCCCACTGGATTCCAAGAGAGATTAAACGACCAAGACGCCCAAAAGTAAGATGGGAAGATGCAGTGAGAAAATGTGTTGGAGTGACGTGGAGAAGAGAGGCTGTAACCACAGCACCTGGGAGATTATTGGGGAGGCTTCATCCAGCAGTGGGGAGACGTGGGTTTGGGATGAGATATACAAATACACACACTGATGTAGTCTGGTCCTCCCTTTAGCTCTCCTCACCTCCGCTGCAGGTGGGTAGCCGGTAAGGGTGTCGCCATTTTGTTTGTGTGCTCGCATGCGCAGAAAAGGTTCGCGCATGCAAAGGTTCCAGCAGCCCCATGGGCTGCACAACACATGACACAGTACAGCTGTAACGGTATTTGTGACCCGGCCTGACCCACCCAATCTCACATTGGCCCCTGTGGTCTAACCAGTCCCCATTACAGTGTGATAGTGTCTGGTGGTGCACCTGTTGGCTACAGGACTCCTGAGTCTCCCGCATGATGGTGTGTGGGGAGGACCCGTCCAGACAGGCAGCTGAGGTAGTGTGCTGAGTCCTACCTAGTTCCAGTGCAGCGCCTCCACCTCATCAGGGTCCCTTCGGTCACTTGGGGATGGTCCTGGCGAGGAACTCCTCCGTGGTGCTCCTCTCTGTACATTCACTCCACACATGTACACGAGGGTTTCGGTGATCAGCTTCATCTTTATTGATACGGTGGGCTAGCTGCCCTCCACAATGGGGTGTACTTAGCCCTCCATCTTCCAGCTGCTTCCCTCCGAAAGGTACGCCTTCCCTTAATAGGTGGGTTCCCTATCCCCGCAGGGATCTCGGCCCTGTGCCAGGTCCCTGGTCACAGTTCTCTCAGGCAGCTTGTTTCTGTCTGCTTTGTGCTGCCAGACTCACAGCTCTGCATTAGACTACTGCAACAATGTTGCAGACCTCCATCTGCCTCTTACTGAACACAGCAGCACAGCAACAGGAACTCCTAACAACTCAGCAACAACTCAGAACTAACTTTGGATCAGTGCTGTGCCTTATGTATACTCTGGAGGCTGACACACCTCTGACATCACTAACCATGGAGTCAGAGCATGTGACCACTCCCATCCATACACAGGGCACCTCACCAGGGTGTGAGGGCAAACCTCCATAATTACTGCTGGCATGCCCACAACTTACCAGGCCTTACTGTCAGCAGGAGAGATGACTGCAGCCATTTTACATGATCGCTACATTCTCCCCCTGGTGAATCCCACCGACCCCGGCTGGGACCTAAATTTGAACACCTTTCTGCAGGAAGCACTGTAAAATGAATGACATACATAATTAGTCACAACATTACAGTACATATCTTCATCATAAACATAACAGATACATCCTAACATAGATGTATAACAACCAGGGTTACTCCCTTATGGAGTATCCATTAGTGGTACTACCATACCCTCTTACGGTGGCTTGCGCACAGCATGGTCCACTGGGCTTAAAGCAGCAATGCTGTAACCCTCTGCGCGACACTTCTCATGTAACCCGCCAGGATCCCAATCTTCTTCCCCTGATCCTTCCTCCTTATCAGTGCCATATCCCCTATCCTCACCAGTGGAACCCATTTTAAACTCAATTTCTCCCTCCATGAGGGGTTCAGGGACATACAGGTACTCCAACCCGTGGGACGCCTTGTATTTGGCAATAATGGCCCTCTCGGCCCGGCTACATCGGATTAGCTCAGCATTCCCTGCCCGTCCGGGCAACACCCATGATAGGGGCTCATCAGGGTCTACTGGATCGGACAGAATGTCAGGATCCATGGGCTCTATTTCCCTGCGCTCAATTTTGAACCACCGTTCCTGTAGCTCTCTCTCCCTTTGCGCAGGTGTAAACTGTCCTACTGCCCACCATCGGGTCTCCTTACATTCCTCAGACCCCCACTCTAGTGAGTCCCCCTCTTCTGTATCCCAAGAAGCTATCCCCGCGATTCTTTCCGAGCGAGGCTTGGACCATAGGTATGATCCCGGTACCTTTTCCTCTGCCGAATCGGTTACATTAGGTACCCACCGGGCCATCGATGCCATACCCAGTTGCCCTCCACCCCTGGAACCCCCCTCTGAAGCGTAACTGTTCAGTCTCTCCCCAGTCCGTTCCTCACCGGTTCCCTGGGACCCTCCCGACATTCCCAAACTGGACGTGGACCCACAGGAAAAGGTGACTGGGACAGGGGCTTTATCTAGGGCATGGGTTTGGGCGTAGGGACAGGTAATGGGCATCCGCGGGGTTCCGACCCGCTCTCTGCCTTCGGATAGTCCCGTATCATTGTGCGGACGTGCCGCTGGTTGGGCCTCAACCGTCTCAGCTCTCCTCGCAGCCTGCCAGCTCTTTGTTGACACAGGTGATCGGGAAGCACTGCCCGATCGCTGAGGCGTTGTGGTTCTCTCTCTGGTCGTTCCGCTACCTCCGCCGGAAGTGACGTCATCACCGGAACCGGATACTCCGCCATCTTGCGATGGATCCCCAAGCGGGATCTCTTCCTCCACAACGACATCCGCCGCCGGAAGTGAGGGTTCTGCTCTTCGCTCTGCTCCGGCCTGGGCTAGGCCTTCCTCCGCCGTTGCCACCACCGGCGCCTGGGGAGGGTAAGGATGTATCTCACCGCTCCGTCGGCTCGGGATGGAATCTTCTCCTCCTTCTGCGCTGTAAGTCACCACGGCCGTGGGACTCCGCCTCTCGGGTTGGTTCTGCACCGGCGATCTCGGCGCCTCGAGACTCCGCTCCGCTGCGACACAGGTAAGTGCTGGTTCTTTTGCAGCACTGCTGTAGTGGTCCGCCGGTAGGCGCATCACCACCGTCGTTAGGGTCGCTTGTTCCTCTTTCGAGGAGCCGAACTCCGACTCGGGGAGTGGCACTGCCGCAGGGGACTGACGGTGAGTTTCCGGGTTCTCACCGCGGTTGTAGACCCCTCTCTCTTCAGGCTCCGTTCTGATCATTAGGAGCGATCCCCATTCTCCGGGATCAACTGGTTCGGTGCAGGCCGCACGCGGGGCTTCAGCCGTCAGCATGGCTGTGTCCGCCCCCACCTTTACTACCAGGGAGCCTCCTGGCAATAAATAGGGATATACCCCAATGTCCACCTCGCTCTTTGTTGTGCTGGTTACGGGAGACACTTTGCACAATGGTCTCTCCTGTTCACCAGCTCACAACTGTGGGACAGGCAGCTCACACCCAGCTCCTCCCTCAGACAACTCGGGTCTTGGCTGGCAGAGATAGAGACCCCTCCCCCTGGTGAATATTTGGGGAGGGTCCCACAACGGGATAGAATGTTCTTTAATTGAGGCCGCACCTCTTTCAGTCCTAGAGGGCGCGGCTTCAGGTTTCGCGCCATACCTCCCCGCAGGGTGGAATTTTTCTTTTGGCGCCAATCCCGGACAACTTTCTGCAAGTTTTGCATTTGCAGCATTTTCTGCAACTGGCCCACGCGGTCTCCCCGGGTAGCGGGAACCGCCATTTTGGCTCGCTCTGCAATCCATATTCACAGCAGCTGCAACTTCATATTCCTCTATCTCATCCACTAGCCTCCCTAAGGACAGGGGATCACCCCGTATCCAGGAGCACAGCATCCTAGCCACGACAGGATGGTCAGGTGACGCTCCTCTCAGAATTCGATCACAAAAGTACACCTCCACCTCAGTGGCCTTAATACAATCCCCCTTTCGCATCTCCTGTAAGACGGCTCCAATCCGCAGGAGGAACCCAGGTAGATCCTCTCCGTCTTCCTGATAAAGACTGAAGTACCGCTTCATCAATTGTCCCATGTCCTCTTTACACGCACACACACCATGTGCTCTCTCTCCATTAGCCTCCGTCCGCCATTTTGGACTATCCGCACCACGCGGATCCTCCATTCCTTGGGCTGTCACGCTCTCGTACCAATTATCGTACATGGGGCTCCGTTCTGCGGGGCAGCCACCACACCAGTACAATAAAGATTGCTCAGATGCACCACCACATATGTACCTGATCTACACTACCGACACACTTTATTGAAGTGTGGTCGGTACCGCAAGCCGGGAAATCTCCCGGCTTGCTAGTGGCCGCCCCTCGGCGTGCCGCGCGTCATAGACGCGCGGTCACGCGTCATCGGGAGCGTGCGCCCCCTGCACGCGTGTCCAGGGGCTCCCCGAGGGAGCCCTGGTGTCCCGCGATCGCGGGACAGCGGCAGGGGGTTCCGGGGGACCCGGCGGACCCGGCAGCGGTAGGGAGAGCGCCCCGATCGGAGGGCGCTCTTCCGCTGCTTCGGCGTGCGCCCGTCACACTCGGGCGCGCGCCAGGCTACTGCTGCGGCACAGAACGGGCAAATGCTCGAATAAACTGTGCCGCAGCAGTAGGCTGGACTCATGTTGCACTACCTCAGGCTAGGCTCACTCTCTTAGTGTCTGCTGTAACTCCGTCCTCCCAGTCTGTGCTCCCTACGGTAAGAGGTCTGGAATGGGCTAGAGTACTCTGGGGCTCCCATGCAGTACTGGGGCGTCTACCTCTCTTGGTCAGCCTAGCGCAGACCCTCTCCAGGACTCCTGACCACATTAACAGGCTATCCCTTCTGGCATCCTACCAACTAGCACTACCTCAAGGTGACTCGGTCAGCTATAGCCCGGCTCCAGACCCCTCACTCCTTTCAGGCCCCTAGGTCGTCCCTGCGAACTGACAATACCCTGTCAGCCCCTGACCACCCCTAGGTCCGTCCCTACGCAGCACAGAGTGGCAGCAGACGCTCTCCCTGTTTCCCAGTGTGCCTAGCTAGAGCCTGTCCTGTTGACAGATCTGATCTCAGCAGCTCGCCTCCATTTGTAACGGTATTTGTGACCCGGCCTGACCCACCCAATCTCACATTGGCCCCTGTGGTCTAACCAGTCCCCATTACAGTGTGATAGTGTCTGGTGGTGCACCTGTTGGCTACAGGACTCCTGATTCTCCCGCATGATGGTGTGTGGGGAGGACCCGTCCAGACAGGCAGCTGAGGTAGTGTGCTGAGTCCTACCTAGTTCCAGTGCAGCGCCTCCACCTCATCAGGGTCCCTTCGGTCACTTGGGGATGGTCCTGGCGAGGAACTCCTCCGTGGTGCTCCTCTCTGTACATTCACTCCACACATGTACACGAGGGTTTCGGTGATCAGCTTCATCTTTATTGATACGGTGGGCTAGCTGCCCTCCACAATGGGGTGTACTTAGCCCTCCATCTTCCAGCTGCTTCCCTCCGAAAGGTACGCCTTCCCTTAATAGGTGGGTTCCCTATCCCCGCAGGGATCTCGGCCCTGTGCCAGGTCCCTGGTCACAGTTCTCTCAGGCAGCTTGTCTCTGTCTGCTTTGTGCTGCCAGACTCACAGCTCTGCATTAGACTACTGCAACAATGTTGCAGACCTCCATCTGCCTCTTACTGAACACAGCAGCACAGCAACAGGAACTCCTAACAACTCAGCAACAACTCAGAACTAACTTTGGATCAGTGCTGTGCCTTATGTATACTCTGGAGGCTGACACAACTCTGACATCACTAACCATGGAGTCAGAGCATGTGACCACTCCCATCCATACACAGGGCACCTCACCAGGGTGTGAGGGCAAACCTCCATAATTACTGCTGGCATGCCCACAACTTACCAGGCCTTACTGTCAGCAGGAGAGATGACTGCAGCCATTTTACATGACCGCTACACAGCCAATAGGGCTGCTAGAATCTCCTGAGGGGAGATTGGAAGTTTGGGTGTGCTGGAAGTGTGAGCTGACAGGAGAGTGGCAGTTGGAGCTGGGACAAGGAAGGAGTAAGTTATATGTGCAGATGTCAGTGGCATCTGCACTAGGCCAGATACCCCCTATTATGCCCCAGCTAGGCCCTGACTCCCACATAGTTTGTGGCTGCGATAGGTGCTTGCCCCTCAGAGAGGGTCCCTGCCCTGCTTAGCAATATTAGTGTTAGGGACACAGGGAGACGCCGCGCGGTGACTGCGGCCTGTGGTCCAAGACACAGACCGCCCAACATTAATAAAGACATTGTTTACAGTGGTGCAATCCACGAGGGACCCATCCAACGTAGAGGCGGAGGCTTTTCAGTATCAGCATTGGATCCGTGGATCCCAGCATCGTGGCATCAGCGCGCCTGGGTGTGGCATCACCCGGCAGGTACCCAACGCATCAGTGCACCAACTCAATCACTATAGTGGGGCAGCGCTGTCAAACACCTTGGGGGGGGAAGGAGAGCAGAGCATTGGAGGGTACGGCCGTGCGTGGCCTGGTTGGTGGTATATACAGTATATATATCCTAGGTTATTTATGTTCAGTAAAACTGTTATCGTTCATAAGTGTGTGTTTTATTGTATGCAGGTCCTGTAACGGGGTTATTCTACATCATAGAATCCTGTACAGGTGGAGGCGACCGAACATCGACTCAGGTATACCCCAGGTTACCAGCAGCGGAGACTCAGATCGCCTGTGCACCACAGGTATTACCATGTACACACACACCGTAGCCACACATCTCTCAGGGGGTGGGGAAAGTGCGCTACACACATATATATATATATATTTATAATATTGATGATGATGATATATGCATTCTATAACTTCCCCCTAACTCCTATTTCTCTCTGTGTTCCCCAATGACAGGCTTGTGCAGCGATAGTAAAAGATAGCCAAAATTCCATGAAACCTTTAAAGTGAGCCTGTTATGGTCAATTTTAGGACAAATTGGACTTAACCATTTCGCTGAGAGGCCTGCAACGCATTGTAAAGCGTTTCATACACATGACTTCATAGTTTCCATTATTTCACTGCTCTGGAATTAAGAGATGGTTCAGGTTTTCAACGCTGAAGAAGTATTTCAGTAGTATTGTGACTGCTTTTGTAGTGAGCATACCCTGATTTAATCCCAGTGTCAGCTACTTGTAACCCTGGGCAATGCCATTTTATCTCCTTGTGCGTCAGGCACCAAGTTAGATTGTAAACAGAACAGGGACTCGTTGAGTTTACAGAAAAGTGCTACGGACACTGCCAGAGCCTTATACGAAGAATACAAAACTATGATTCTTTAATACACTAGTACAATCTTTACAGAGAAGCAATAGGAGCCGACATTGATATCTTTGGCCCAAAGGAAATAACTTGCTCTACACCATAGGATTGTCCTGTGTTATAATCACAGCCAATCACTTTCCAATATTTAAAGTGCCCGCTGTAAAAAGAAGGGGCCTGTGGACTGTTTTTTTATGATGAAATTGCTTTAAAAATAAGTATTAAGCAATGACAACAATAATAGTGATATACACAAATTAACATCGCCTACATAATACAGTAGTAACATAATATTAACAAACTAATAATAGCAAAAAAAGATACCTACACAAAAATATATCTAGTAAAATTCTATCATTCTCATGCTGCATTGATCTATTCTGTGGTACCCTTGGTAGTTAGGTTCACTTTGTTACCATTTTTGTTCTGTTGTTACTGGCTATTCTTTCGGGATCTATGCACTTTTTAAGTCCTTCCCTCCTGCCAGGTTCCCTTGTTTCATATGTGATCATCTATATACCCGTTGCATGGTGTCCAGGTCTCATCAAATTTTGTCCTTGTATCTTTGATTGTATAGGACAGTTTTTTCCATTCTCATTACTTCCCAAACCCTGATAATCCATTGGTATTTTGTGGGAGCTGATTTCTGCTTCCAATTGGCTGCAATTGCACCTTTTGCAGGGTTATACAGGTGTATTTTAGAGATTTCCAAAGTTTATAACCCACAATCCCTTCTCTATTAAATAGTAGAATACTCGGGTCTTTTCTTAATGTGTACAGAGCTTTCCAAACCTCACAAGTCTATTCTTCATATGTACAGAGCTTTCCAAACCTCACAGGTCTCTTCTACATGTGTATGGAGCTTTCCAAACCTCACAGGTCTCTTCTACATGTGTACGGAGCTTTCCAAACCTCACAAGTCTCTTCTTTATATGTACAGAGCTTTCCAAACCTCACAGGTCTCTTCTACACGTGTATGGAGCTTTCCAAACCTCACAAGTCTCTTCTTCATATGTGTACAGAGCTTTCCAATCTTCACAAGTCTCTGTTTCACATGTACAGAGCTTTCCAAACCTTGCAGTCTCTTCTGTGTGTGGAAGCCATAAATAACCATAATTTATTTCTCAATGAATATATAAATTTACATTCTAACCACACTTCATTTTCATGACACCTAAGAAACGCATATATCTGTAATGCATATAATTCCTCCCTAAATCCCCAAATCAACATTTAGAGATTAACAAAATTAAAATTATGCTCTTTTGGGGGCTGTTCAATAAACTGCAATAATGCTGATTGTGGCACTGTCACAGTTTAATGAATAACTTACTTTGTATTAATTTTGCTCCACAATTGCCCTGCTTACATTACATTGCACTTCTTCAGGGACTCTGAATGGGGAGTCGTGACGGTGATGGGGTTCCCAGGCCATTAATAAAGGTATTTGGCCCGGCTTGGGGCCCCTGAGCCATATTGGGAAAATGTAGATTGTCAGCTCTGCAGCCCAGTAATGGCAAAAACACAGTGCATTCAATAAAGATGTATGTGTGTCTCCCACCAGGTATAAGGTGGCGAGAATCATATTGTGTCTAACTCTGAAATGTATTACTGTAGCAGTGTTTCCCTGTAACCGCGCAAAGATCTTCACCACTGTGAAGCGCTATATACATTAATGGCGCTATATAAATAAAGACATAGAATACACCCAGTAGCCCGCAGCACAGCAAATGGATTTTTGCTAGCTCCTGCTAGGAAGGGCCTAGCACGCTGAGATTTGCTGTGAGTGATGGTCAGGTAAAATCATTAAAAAGGTTATAGCGCAATTTTTATAAAGGTATATAAAAAATTGATGAATAAAAGTCCCCAAGGTTTAGATTTTTATTAAAGTAATGGTCAGAGGACGTAATTCAGTATGGATAAAAATCCATTTGCATAGGAAACAGAGGGAGCTACTCCGCCCTCCAAGCTTCAAAGTACCAGTTTCAAGGGCAGTCCAGGATATGGAGGTGTTAACGATTTGTTAGCAAGGATGTGGAAGTGTTAAACCTTTTGTTAGCAAGGAAGAGAATTTCAAAGAGACCCTGGCATATGGTTGCTCTGCCCAGACTTTCAGGCACTGAGCCGGAAGTGGGTCTTGCATGACAAGTGGGGAAATTATGGCGTTTGTCGCACATGCTCAGTTGTTATGCTGAAGCTACCAGTCCCAGGCTACCCAGGACTGGCAGCTCTGGGATAGGTGGGAATATTTGGTTCCCACACAGAGGTTGGCTGCAGAGTTTAAAGATAGGATTGTTAACCCTATAAGAACCTGTGCATCCCATCAGGAAGGAGATTCGCCTAAGATTAATCATGCAGTGAAAGATCCATCCTGTAACCAGACTTAACATCGTAACTAGTAAGTGTATTTTTCGTTGTAATTGTAAATCAAGCTGTGTATGTTCATTCTGTAAATAAATTACAATTTATTTTATCGCTTGCTTTGCTCAATCAAAGCATCCAGGTATTTTGGTGTTAAAAGCATTGGTCTCCTGTGACAGGAGTGTTCATTGGTTGGTCAATCAAGTTTCTTCTTTACCCTAAACCCACTGTGAATCTTATCAAAGAGACAATAAAGATAAGAGGAGGTGGAGAGAGGGAGTTATTTCCTGTGCATTCTCTCCAGAACACACAGTGATATCAGACATAAAAGAGAGCAGAGAGAGGAAATCAAACCCCTCCCAAGTCTCAGCTCATCCTGTTTACAGACTAACTTTGGCAGATTTTTACACAAAGGGCAAAAGTTTGACCACTTCAACTAAACATGTCACTGCCATTAGTATACTTTGGTCCTAGAAGGGACTGACCCCTTAAACATTAATTTATAAAATGTTTTACAAGGAAGTAATATTTTCAGAGTAACCTCCCATTTTCAAGTATGTCCTGGGCACACAGTTATGATAACAATACAGGCATACCCCGCATTAACGTACGCAATGGGACCGGCGCATGTATGTAAAGCGAAAATGTACTTAAAGTGAAGCACTACCCTTTTCCCACTTATCAATGCATGTACTGTACTGCAATCGTCATATACGTGCATAACGGATGTAAATAACGCATGTGTAACAGGCTCCATAGTCTCCCCGCTTGCGCACAGCTTCGGTACAGGTAGGGAGCCGGTATTGCTGTTCAAGACGTGCTGACAGGCGCATGCGTGAGCTGCCGTTTGCCTATTGGGTGATATGTCCTTACTCGCGAGTGTACTTAAAGTGAGTGTCCTTAAACCGGGGTATGCCTGTACATGGTTACATGACTTACCCATGCCTCGAGCTGGACCCCTCTCCCATTCCCAATAAACACAACATACAACTTCTTGGGAGAAATTAACAGCCACAGCTTTATTTATTACAACAGATAAATATCTCATATTTATCCCCAACTAGGGACCCGGGCAGATTGCTCCACACACACCCACCGGAGCTCGAGGGAAACCCTCAGCCTGTGCTCATATAGCCATTCAGTACCTCAGTCTGAATGCACAGAGCCCCCATCGGAATGTCACGACATCAACCGAGCCTAGTCTGGAATGGTACCGCCTTCCACAAATTCCATCCGAGAGGTCACCACCATTTCAGCTGCCCAGCCTGGAATGGTACAACCTTCCCCAACTAAAATACTTCCAAGGTCTGAGACCTCCCTCCGGTAGCCAATACTGACTGAGTCCCCCTCCAAGAATAACATTACTCCCACCACCAGTAAGGTGATTTAAAAGGCCTTAAACGGGCCTTACGAGACACCACTATCCTCACTGCCTTCTCTGGTTGAATAATGATGCAAACGTACAATTACGTCTCTCCAGTCGTTTGTGGTCATCAGATTTAGGGCCAAAGGCCGGTGTGCACGGTCCATTTCTAGGTCTATTTCCTGTAGGCCCGGGTCAATTACAGAGAAGAGAACCTTCAGGTAAGCGCGGAGGTTTCTGGATAGATGGCCTCAGGTATATTTCTGATTCTGAGGTTTTGCTTCCTATCCCTATTTTCTTGGTCTTCCAGACCATCCTAAAGAGAGATTATCTCGTTGCCTAGCCTAATAATCTCGTCATCTGCCGCCGACTGAAGCTGGAGGCCCTCCTCCATCTTCGATTCAAGATCTGAAGTTCTTTGGGTTTGGACATTGATTTCTGTTTTACGTACGTTTACAGCGTCTTTAATGTCTTTTTGGAAAGATTGGTGCATTTTGGAGAAGAGGCTTTCCAGATACTGTTTGGTTATCTCCTCCCCATCCATATTTGCTTGATCCTGTATTTGGTCTTTGTCTTTGGGCGCCTGCATTGTGGCGCCATCTTGACTGTCGCTACTAGGAGCCGCCGATCGCTGACTTCCCCAGAAAAAACAGGCGACATCTGCGCGGTCTGCTTTTTCATCACTGCAGGTACGGACCGTCCCTTCATACTGTAGACGGTATCGTCGGATTTACCTTGTTGAGCAGGGAATTGGATATTGTTCTGTTATATGCATGAGGTTTCTCTGAGCTCCCTTGCTAAGCATCCATCCCCGGTGATGTCACCGGATGTCTCCGAGCCCTTACTGCCTTCTCTAGCACGTCTTGCCACGCTAAAATCAGGATATTGTTGCTGATATTTGATAAATGAGCCTCATCCTCCCAAAACAGGCCTTTCAGCCCCCTTCTAGGTCCTCATACCTTACTGCAATTCCCCCTAAATTCAGCATGAATGCCGCTATCACCTTATTTATCTTCCTCCTAGATCTACTGCTGCGTCGTTTCTGGCCCCACGCCAGTGCTACTGTACCTAGAAGACACCTCTGACCAGACTATCATCACATGGCTAAAACTTGTCACTATCTGCCCTATGTCCCACCGCATGCTTCTCATTAAATCTAAGGAGGGCCCTACCCCTTTCCATATGCTATAACTCGGGTAGGTGTTGGTCCCAAATAAAAAATTGTCCTCCTCGGTGCTGTCCATCCTCAATCGGTGCTCAGTGTGCTGTAAAAAAACAAGAGAAAAGAAAAGAGTGTATAGTAGTGGACCATGCACTTAATCAATATTATCCTTGGGTAAATACCCCACCAATTGTAAAAGGAAAGTTGGTCCCAATACATCCCCCTACTGCCCACCCAAAATATCTTTGTCAAGTCTGCCCTTATCCCCAAATGCCTACACCCTGACCTGTGCTCTGCTCACTTTCCTACAAAGTGAACATAAGAATCCCCGCACAGCCAGACTTCCAGATGGGCTTTTCCTGGATAAAAACAAATAAAATCAAACACTGAATTATTTGAACAGTTTGTACATGGTCTAACATAACCCTTAAAACGCCTCGATGACCACCTGCCCAACTTTTTAATAACTGCCTCCCCTAGGCCTAATCTAGCGGCTTCACATGCTGCCCCAATTCTGAAAGAATGGGACTTAATTATTAAGTCCCCAAACCCCACACTCTGCACATCTCTTCAGAACCCTTCTAAACTGGAAACAGGACATCGCTGTTCCATCCTCATGTATCAGAAAAGGGCACGCCCTTGGGCCTACATTGCCCATACTCCCTCACCCGCCTTACAGGACAGATCATACTGCCCCCTAACCTAATGTAGGTGAACCCATTATCCTTTTCCTGCCTGGTCCATTTTAGATCTTATGATTCTTAACATCGCAGACCCTGCAATCCACCCTACATCCTCTCTTTGCAACCCCCGCCTCTCTTTGAGGTGCTTAATATTTCACTAATATGCATAGCCCAGGCAAGGCTAGGCAAAGAGCTACGCCATATAGCAACACATCCTAATTCCAAGAACACACTTCGCGTCACCCCAACAATTTTTTCAGCATTGCTGTCGAAATCGGTGCCCGATCATCCTTTTTCTAATTTTGTCTGCCCTACCCCCATGTGCCTCTCCTATAATTTTGAATTCCACAGAAGGCAACTTCCACCTCCCGAAAAGGGATCCAAAAACCACTTCTAAAACCTGTTGCTAACAATTCCGCTGCCACCCTATTCGGGTAGGAGAGGAGCCACGATTCAGCGTTCCCCGGTGTCCTCGCTCTCTGACCCAGCCTCTCCACTTGCTCCTTTTTTAAATCCACCCTTTGACAGTAGGGGTAGATGTTACTGCTTTTAATAAAAGTCAAGCCAGTCAGTACCCCTACCTGTCAATAATACATTTGTATTATATATACATATCTGTGCACTATGCTGCCTGGTTCCAGCACTTCAGGGACCAGGGGTTAATTTTGTGATAGCTGAGAATGTTGCAAAGTTGTCTGTGACCTTTCCCTGTAACAGTTTTCATGTAACTTTATGCATGTTGCAGTTAAACCCACCAATCAGGGGCAGGGTCAAAATGAAGACACCTGGCCCTAACCCTCCATTAATGTATCCATGTTGCGGCATGGGGAATAAAAGATGGTGAGGGAACCCCATAGTTAGTTGCTTTTGGCTTTAGCTCTAGATCTATGTGGGGGTACTATCTGCAATGTCAACTCCAGTGCTGATGCCAGGCCTGGAGTCCGGTTTCAGAGGACACTGCATGGAAGAAGAACAGAGAAAATCTCTTTAAGGAAGTCTCTGTGCCTAGTTCTATAGGGTAACCCAGTTTCCGCAGTTGAGAGTGTGTGTGGGCACCGTTGTGGATACCTTTTGTCACGGGAGACTCCTGTGGCGGGTAGGATCTTGGTGGCCGGAACAGCACAAGCGTAGTAGGGGTCACAAACAGGGGTCCGAGGCAGGCGGCAGGTAGCGAAGTCAGGTACAAGCAGAGGTCTGAGGCAGGCGGCAGGTAGCGAAGTCAGGAAACAAGCAGAGGTCCGAGGCAGGCGGTAGGTAGCGAAGTCAGGTAACAAGCAGAGGTCGGCAACGAGGAGACTGGAACAGGACAGGGGAGCAAGGACAGGTCTGGGGGCTGGGACTGAGAACAGGAACAAACAGGGACAAGCCAGATTACCAGCAAGGGCTTTTACTGTGAACAGACTTCTATAATACAGGTACAGGTACAGAAACAGATCAGGAATGAGAGGCATGTGCATACTGTAGGAGTCTGACTTCAAGCAAAGGCAAAAGCAACAGACAGGAAGCAGAGCTATAAAGGACAGAGACAAGAGCAACAAGAAGACAGACAGGCAGACAGAGGAACCCAGAGGAAACAGAAGACAGCAGCACACCCAGTGGACAAAGAAGAACTATGGCTAGGCAGGAGGTCTAGGAGACCCTGACACCTTTATTCCAATAAATTCAATTTGATCAATTCTATTGTTCTGTCTGGTGAATGGATCCCTGGTGTGATAGTCCTGGTCTCCCATGACAGACCCTTTCCCTTTTTAAAGTACTTCATCACCGGGTGGCTACCTCTGCAGCCGTTGTACTCGTGCTTAAAACGACACCCTGTACCCAGTTGACACTGACCGTCATTATACTGCCAGCAAGAACCCGCCTTCTTATCCCCGGCTGCCTGCCCTTCTCGCTGTGAAATGCCGGCTCCTGGCAGAGAGGGGTTAGTTTTATGCAGCATCATTTTGGACATCCACAGGTCTATATCATTCACTTCCCACTGTAATTACTTCCTAATCGCCTTTTTCTTCCTGAAGTCCCTATCGTACTTCCACCACCCCAAACTCCCGTAAAACTTATAGGCCTCCCAAATCGTATCCACAAACTTGAAGAGCACACAGAAATGCTCCGGCTTCTTCTCACCTATAACGCTGTCTAAGATTGCAAAGGCCTGCAGCCAGTCCCCAAAAGATTTGGAAGCCTGCATCCTTTCCCCCTCTTCCTCCTCCTCTTTCTCATCTTTCTTTTTGTCTGACTTTGTTGGGTCCTTATAGTCTGGTAATAATGTCAGTATATCGACATACTCATCCTTTCATACCCGCTCTCTTTCACTGCCACCGCTAGGTGCATCCCCAGCGAGCTAGCTAAGCAAAGGTAAGCGTCCCTAAAACTAGAATCCTGCCCCCCATTCTCCTTTCTCTTGTCCACTGCTGTTACAACCCCTTTCTTGGGATCCCTTGCTGGTGCCATCACAACCTCCACCCCCACTATTCCCTTTCCCCCCCCCCCCATTGCCTCCACTGTCACCACAGCAGCCGCACTTGTCACCCCACCTGCTACCTCTGCTACCGCCGGGGTTTCTACCACCACTGGAAGAGCCCTTAGATATGACACCCGTGTCTCAAACTACTCCCAACATTCCCTCCCCCTCCCACCCACACCCCTGTTGATTGACTGCCTCTCCACTTACCACACCCTGACCTTGCTCTCCTATACGGCCCCATTGCAAGAAGAACACCCCCAAGGCTCTGAACATCTCCCCTGCCAAGGCACAGGCCCTACTACCCCTACCGCAACCCCACCCCTAGCCCCCACTGATGATCCTATTGCACCCTCCACTGCCCCCCGCACCTCCTGATGTCCATCCCGCACTTGACGCTTTCACCATGCCCCCCAATGACCCTGTGACCACACGGAGAAGCGACCACTTCCTCCCCGACGCTATCTGCCTCCCCCCACTCACCTCCTCCCCTGATCTCCCACTAGTCATCTCCATCTCTACCTGCCCTCCCTGTGTAAGCGCCCTAAAATTAACCCTGTCCCCTAAAGGTATCTTCACGTCTCTTCCTCCCACTTGCTGTTGAACACATCATTTTGGGAGGAGATTTTAACATTGTGGAAAATCCAGTTTTGGACAGAGCCACATCATAAAATACTAAATCTAAGAGGTCTCAATACAGAAATGAAACTCTTAAAAAAACAACTTGGATTGATAGACCCCTGGAGAACTAAGTACCCCCTGGAAAGATACTACACACATGTTTCCAGACCTCATGGCACCATATCTCGTATTGACTACGTCCTAATCTCACCAACTCTTTTTTTAAAAACACATAAGACTAAAGTTTAAAATATATGCTTCTAAGACCAATCGCCTATATGGTTAAGTCCCAAATTTAATTCTACCCCTACTGCGAATACTGGGAATAAGACTTGGTCGTTTACTTCTAAACTGCTCTCTCAAGATAAATCTCTGCTCACCAATAAATGCTTGAAGAAAATAATGAACAGCATGCAGATTAAACATTCTTGTTTTGGGAGACCTATAAGGTGGTTTTCAGAGGGGACTTTATAACGTTCCCCTCTTCTTTGAAAAAAAAAACTAATGAAAAAAACATACAACTTAAACCAAAAGAAAACAATGCACACAGAGCGCAGCACGAATTAGATATAAAATAATTTTAATACCATAAATATCTGGTCAACAGACCACAAAAAATGTATATACCACAATAAATAATATGCACGATACAATAATTAAATAAAATCAAAAGAAAGCCATATAACACTTTACATAAATGTATAGACAATCCCTTTTCCTGACGAAGCACGTGGTTGCGAAACGCGTAGAGTTCACGAGAGGTTTGCTCTGTGCATTTACCCTTTGGCTGGAAGGGAACGACCAGGAAGTGTCAGCAGAGGGGAGATCTGCAGTGTGTTTGCGGTGTCCAGACTTTTTCGCGTTCACACTAGTAACCTGCTGCCGCTTGTGGTTAGTGTCCATTCCCCTCACTGCGGGTTTTAATCGAGTTTTTAAAAGTACTTTCATTGTGATTGTTTCTATTCGATATACTTGGTTTATTCGTGTTTTGCTGTTACGCTCGGACAGAGCTAACATTGGGTCTTTTACCCAAAGGTGGGAATGTCTATACATTTATGTAAAGAGTTCTATGGCTTTCTTTTGATTTTATTTAATTATTGTATCGTGCATATTATTTATTGTGGTATGTACATTTTTTGTGGTCTGTTGACCAGATATTTATGGTATTAAAATTATTTTATATCTAATCCGTGGTGCGCTCTGTGTGCATTGTTTTCTTGTCGTTTTGGGAGCTCCATTCGGAGTTCTCAATTATAGGAGCGTCTGAGGAGGGGCTCCTCATGCGCAGCTGAAAATGGATTCCTTCAATTGATTTTATTGACAGCTCGATCACAGAAACCTTATTGCTCGCCTAACGTAATATACAAATGCCCCGAGGGGCAAAAAGGTGAAACCTCGCTTCTAACACAGGACGGGGAGGGTGTCTAGATAATTAAAAATCCCTGAACACTAGCGCGAAGGGTGGTGCTCACTGGGGAAGGCGAAATATGGGAAGGTGAGACAGGAAAGTATCCCCTTGAGGTAGTGGCACACACCTAACAAATGAAAACTTGGTTTTATTAACATAATTAAAATAAAGTGTATGGGATATGGAACAAAACAAACACGTGAACATATAATAAAAATCGGAGTGTGATTACACAAGGGTGACTGATGATATTGCAAAAACACTTAGAGAGTATATAATTAAACTCTTCTACCACAACAAAATTCGTGTATGTGTGTTTATTTTTATCACAGTTGTCCTGTTTAAATGAACAGAGAGAGAATTCCCTGAATATCTTGAGACCCTATTATTGGTTGGGTTTCTCATGAAAATTGCATATCTCCCATAATATCTAAGTCTGCAAAATCTTAGGTAATTAACTAACTGTCTAGGTTGAAGAGGTGTATATGACAACAACCTAAACCTTAAGTGGGTGGGTATAATAACCCCTCAACCACTGGGCATTGATTACTTAAATGCCCAGTTAGGTAATACTGGAGACTGCACAGCAGAGGAAAGTGTCCTCTGTGGTGCTTTGACCAGTAATCAGCTATAATGAAGCTGATAGCAGAGAGAAGAGAGGATCTATCTAGGGGTGCAATGTATACACAGTCTGAGCGTTCTTGCTGTCCACAGCTACAGTCTCCGAAACGCTCAGACTAACAGCACTCCCTTCCCACTCCGAGTCAGCCGACGTCGCAGGATTGTTGACGTCACACGTACCCAATGTACATTTCACCAATAGGCTTCGTTGGGGGCCAGAGAAGGTTGATAAAAATTATCGCCAGTGCATTTAAAATGTCGATTTTTCGGGGGTTGCTATCACGGTATTCAGAAAGCCTCGGTTACCAGTGATAGCAAAATTCCCAAAACGGGCGAGTTGCTGCCAGCGAGAGCATCGAGCCTCTGAAAAGGCCTAAACCGGCGATTCATTTCTGCTGCAGAGAGAGCCGCCTCTCACAGCGGAAATGTTGCCCGAAAATTATTTCTTTAAATATAAATTTCTTTCATAGTGTAGATGTGCAGGGGGTCTCCGGAGCTGAACCGCGTTGGTTTCAGGTCCAGGGACCCCCTGCTTCCCGAGATACAGGCCCCTTTATGGGGTGCCGGTATCTCCTATGCAAGGAAATGTCCCGGTCACGTGACGTGGGACATTTCAATGCAGAGGGATACCGGCACCCCATAAAGGGGCCTGTATCTTGGGAAGCAGGGGGTCCCTGGACATAAAACCAACGCGGTTCAGCTCCGGAGACCCCCTGCACATCTATACTATGAAAGAAATTTATATTTAAAAACATTTTAATAAACATCAATACACGCCCCCCCCCCATCCCTCCGCCCAAACCCATAAAGTACAGTAATGGGCAAAATAACTATTATCCAGATATGGATAATAGATTATTTGCCCATTATTAAACACTGCATTAGCATACATAAATAAAGTAAATAAATACAGTTATACTTACCACAACAGCAGGTCCCTCTGTCCTCCGTAGCAAGAAAGCATATACAGTATATAATAAAGACATTCTAATGGCCCCTAACCCCTTAATCACCTTAGCGGTTACTAACCGCTATAGTCATTAAGGGGTTAATCCACCCTGACCCGATACAAACCCGGGAGGCCTAAGCACCCACCCCGGACTGACTATACCCACCCTGTACCCATTGAGTAGTATAGTGGTACATCATACCCATATAATAATAACATGGGCATGATAAGCCTCTATAGCACTCAATAGGCACCCTAATTACAACACATTAATACACAAGACACACAATAATAAAACATAACTAAACTCCAAAAAAACACACTTCACTAAATAAAAACAGTAGCCAGCTAATCCAATGAATACAAGCAATAACAACATCAACAATGAATTAATTAAACCATTAACCAATCAAAACAATTAATTCCTAAAACAACTCCGAATTATTTTATAAAGTAACCAATCCAACCACATTATTTCTAAACCAACTCAAAATTAATAGTAACACTAACCAATCAAACCAATTAATTACTACAACATTCATGAATTAATGTAAACATTAAAATACAAAGAAATAAATTCAAACAATATCTGAAATAACCATAAAACGCATTAGCTAACATAATACAACATGAACTAAAAACGAACACCAATCGCAAACATTGTATTACCATTAAGCAGAAAAAAAAAAAAACAATGACATCCACATAAGAAACTGAAATTAAAAAAACCAACAGCAATACCAAGCCAGAAATGCCCCCTAAATATTGTCATAATAATATATTAATCTGTACCCTAAAGTGGTACAGATTAATATATTATCAGTCAATGTGCCTCCTCCAAAAAAAAAAAACACATCCAATGAAAACACCTGTAAAAAGAGACATTTACAAACATTGAATATCTTACTTACCATTAGAAGCGTTGGCCCTCCGACTCCCGGGGTAACAGGAAGCTCACGTACCTTGAAGGCCTCCAACAGCATCCGATGCCATCCGCCATGAAGATCCGGATCAGGTACCCCAATCTTCTTTTTTCTTTCTTTAATCACCTTCTTCTATCTTCATCTGTCACGATTTCTTGATCTTCTTTATCTTCTATCTTCATCTGTCAATCCAAAAAGCCACATGGTTAATCCCAACCGATGTTGTCTCGTCGTCTTCTTGGGCTCAAATGAGGCGTCACGGCCTTAAATAGGGCTTGTGATGTCACATTTAGCCTCAAAATGGTTAACAGCCACCTGATTGGCTGTTCCGACTTTAATTAATTTTTTTTAAATGACGTCACTTAAAGGGAATGATGCCAGCCAATCAGAATGGCTGTGCTTCATTTGCCTTTAAGATGACGTCACTAAATCCAAGATGGCCGGCGTCACATGGTATTTCAGCCAATCAGATCGTGGGAACCAATTCCACACTCTGATTGGCTGAAATACCATGTGACGCCGGCCATCTTGGATTTACTGATGTCATCCTGAAGGCAAATGAAGCACAGCCATTCTGATTGGCTGGCATCATTCCCTTTAAGTGACGTCATTTAAAAAAAATTAATTAAAGTCGGAACATGGTTTTAACAGCCAATCAGGTAGACCATGTGACAAAGGCTTTGCGGAGAACGGATGTGACGTTCTTGAAAGCCTGTCACATGGTACTTGAGCCAATCAGAGTTGGGATGTATTTCCCACGCTCTGATTGGCTACCGTACCATGTGAGGCAGGCCATCTTTCAGTTCATGACGTCATCTTAAAGGCAATTGAAGCACAGCCAATTCTGATTGGCTGTGCTTTCATTGCCTTTAAATGACGTCATCATTTTTTTTTTGTCGGCCAAAACACATGGATTGGGCCGTGAGAACCATATGACGAAAATGTGACGTCATAGGCCTTTAAAAGCCTATGTCGTCTCATTTTCAGGCTTAACGCCGAGGAGGAAAGACCTCCTATGAAGAAAGAAGACGAGGGCGTGGCGGATGAAGATAAGAAGACCCCGGAAGAAGAAAGAAGACCCCAGAAGAAGACGGAGAAGACCCCACGATGTATTACAAATAGAAAAAAGAAAATAAAGACACTTGTGGATTGTAATGGATTTTTTACTTTATGGTTACCTGGTTCCTGTTGTTGGATTAGCTGCTCCAGTGGTTCCGGTTCCCCTTGATTGCTGTGACTGGTTCATCTAATGGTAAGTAAAAAAAGAAAATGTGTATTAATTTTATTTTACAGTTTTTTTAGACTTTTTTCCCTGACGTCCATTTTTTTTTAATGTCCATTTATTTGTCCTGAATGTATGTATGTCACTATGGGTATACATACGTACAGGACAAATCAGTGGTTGTATTGTATGTTCATTTTTAATGTGATTAAAAAAAAATAATGCCCTTTTATTGCACCTGTATTTATGTCTGTAAACTATAGATGGACATATATACAGGTATAATAAAAACGTGTTGGCTTGCCTTGTTTGGGTGTTTTTTTGAATGGTAATTTGCTGCTTTGTGTAAAAATGTGTTGCTAATGTACATTTAATGTTTGCAAATGTTTAGTTAAAGGCTGGTTTCTATAGATTATTTTATTGTCTTATTTTTGGCATATAGATGTTGTTTGATGGTTACTTTGTCATAGATTAATTTACACAATGGTTTGATTGTAGGATATGAAGTGTGTAATTGAATTGGATTGTAATTGATTGGATTAATTGATGGTAAATTAATTGTGTTGATGCTTTGTTTTTCTTTAATGATTGTATCTGTATCTTGTTTGGATTAGTGTCTTTGATTTGGAGCATTGTTTGACATAGTATATATGATGCAAAGATTATTTGTATCGTGTACACATTGTCAAATTGAGTGTTTGTATTTTGATTTATTAGATATTGATTGAGCTTGGTGATGTTTGATATTTGGAGAGATTTGTATTTGGCCATGTACTGTATTTATTTGTATATTGCTTAATCATGCATATACAGTATATATATATATATTATAATATATATATATTATAATATATATATTATAATATATATATATATTATAATACATATATATATATATATATATATATTTATATATATATATACAGTGGTTGACAAATCACCAAAAAATCTACTCGCTGAACAAAAAAATCTACTCGCCACCTAGTACCGCACTTGTGCTGCTTGGGCCAATAGGAGCTCGCCACAATGTTAAATCCACTCGCCCGGGGCGTGCAAATGTATAGGTTTGTCGAACACTGTATTAAATATATATATACATGATGAAGCCACTGTACAAATAAGTGGGTATCGGGTCAGGGTGGCTTAACCCCTTAATGACTGTAGCGGTTAATAACCGCTAATGTCATTAAGGGGTTAGGGGACATTAGTTTGGCACTTGTTCTTATTTTGTATATTTTTCAGCACCCCAGTGTATGGATGAGGAGGAAGATGCGGCTGGCCTTCATCGTGGGTGCCGGACAAGGGTGAGTACAACATGTATTTAATGTATTTATTGTATTAATGTATATTTAAAGGGCAAAAGCATTATTATCCATATGTGGATAATAGTATTTTTGCACATTAATGTAGTGTATGTGTTAGGGGGCGGGGGGATGTGTGTGGTATATTGCTATGTTTATTGGGGGCAATTGTCCCCAATAAACATGCTATTATGCCTTAACCCCTTCATTGCCTTAGCGGATAGCCGCTAAGGTAATGAAGCTGCTTTAATGTATTTTTATTAATATATGTGTGGTAGCAGGGGACCCCCTGCTCCCACACACTATTATTAAAATGTACATTAATGCAGCTTCATTACCGTAGCGGATAGCCGCCATGGTAATGAATTATTATTTATTGTTATCTGTTTTTTAATACTAGTGTAGATGTGCAGGGGGTCTCCTGAGCTGAACCCCATTGGTCTCAGGTCCGAGGCCCCCCTACTTCAGGAGTTACAGGCCCCATTATGGGGTGCCAGTATCCCCCGCACTTTAAAGCTCCCGCGTCACGTGACCGGGACATTGAAATTCTGCAGGGGATACCGGCACCCCATAACGGGGCCTGTATCTCCTGAAGTAGGGGGTCCTCGGACCTGAAACCAATGCGGTTCAGCTCAGAAGACCCCCTGCTCATGTATACTACTATTAAAAATCATAATTGGCCAGCACGATCGCCTGTAAGAGCCGTGCATTGAGACGCAGCGTCTCCATGCAGTTCTTACAGGCTGCTTTGTGTATAATAGTTATCGTGCTAAATAACTTTTAGCACGATATCAGGGGGGGGAAAGGTGATCGTGCGCTATGGCCCTTTTGGCTAAGGCCGGCCGTAAACGCGCCGAGCATCCTTAGTGAATAGCGCTTATGGCTTCAGCCTTTTGCGGCCGAGCGATATAACACATTTTAGCGCTAGTTAACGTAGCTTAGTGAATCGGCCCCATTGTGTCAATCTTCCTTTTAAGGTAGCCATGGATGATATGAAATATCTAGGTATTCCTTTCCCTTTGAAACTACAACAATTACAGTATGTGAATTTAGAGTAGTCTGAGAGGATGAAATTACCGCTATCACTATCTGGAAGAGTTGCTTTAATTAAAATGGTTTCTTTTCACAGACTGTTAAATCTGGTACAAACATTACCTCTTGTTATACTGAAAATAGACATCTCCAAAATACATAGATACTTTACAAATGTTATTTGGAATGACAAAAGACCATATTGCCAGATTACAATCTACTAGAGAGGAAGGAGGTCTTGGCCTCCCAGATATTGAGGCATTTAATTTTTTCGCAGTAGTGAGATATGTTAGAGATTTGATATTTGGAAAATCAGAGTTTGCCAATCTAGAAATTGACAGCCAGCTGATCAGGTCCTGCTCTACAGGCTTTCTTCCATTCGCTGCATCCTCCAGTTGTGACAGCCAACTGATCAGGTCTGGCTCCATTGGCTTTCTTCCATTCGCTGCATCCTCCAGTTCTCTCTGAGCTGAAGGGGATCCAGTTTGGGCCTGGAAAAAAACCGAGGAATTGAACCCTAGGTTTTTTACATTTGCGGTATCTGCACTGTAGGGGACTATTTCATAAAAAGCAGTCAGATCGTTTCTACATTTGACCAACTTAATATTAAATATAATCTACTAAATTCACACTGCTTCACCTTTGTTCAAATCAGACATTATAGTCAATGGCTTCTTGAAGACTATCCACAGATGCTAGAGGGTAATAATCCTCTGGAGCCCAACTTGAGGGCCTCTCTGCCATTGGGCTTCACTTCCAAACTCCCGGACCCACACCAAACATTGGATTCCTAGATTTAATAAATGGCCGTCTGACTTTTGTGATCTAGAGTTCCTGCTCCTGGGAAACAAAGATGGTGACACGATCACACCACATGCTATCTGCACGAATTGCAATTCACACTGATAAATCGTGGCTTCTTTTACTCCCTTTATTTTTTGATGTGGACCTGTGCCAAAATAAAGAGTTTAGATATCTTTTACTCTCCGGCCCTTCATTGTGACACGCTGTGCACCACTATATTTGCCTGTTTCTTCAAACTTGCCCACGTGGCACCATGCCAACGATACCTCCTGCGACCGGGAGTCTGTGAGTACTGTATTATCTGACATCTAACTGGATTGATCATTAGATTGTCTATGGATTGTGATATGTTATCATTTAGGAGATAGCTCTACCAATGTTTTGCTATGTGTATATGACTCTCACTCAGTCACTAGTGGTTCACCCAGTCAGGGACGTGCCAGCGAGGATACACATTCAACATCTGAGCACACTTCAATTTCAACATGACTATTTATTTGATAGACCCACATTTTGGACTGTATTACAACCTAGAATCTCAGAGGATCTTGTCTTTACTGTATGTGTATATTATGAATACAGCAATACAAATTACACAAATGCAGCTACTCTTAACATAGGTTTTTGAAGCACTGGTATTGGACCAATTCTTTACATTTAAAGTTGACACTGACGCAGTGCGTGCGAAGTGTTGGCGCAGGGACATCCCAGTAGCTCATTGTCTACGGTATTCTTGAAAGATGAGGAGGTTCTGGAATAAGACATTAAATTAGCTGAAAGGATTGCTCCATTTTAGGCTGTCCTTAAATTACAAAGCATTGTTGTTCAGTTACGTGGAGGACTGGAGGACTCAAGCTGATAGCCTACATGGATTTGCGGGTATGATCCCGTTGGCGGCTCATACATTAATATTGATAAACTGGCTAAAACCGTTCTCACCAAATATTAATCAATTAGAATCCTTTATTTTTCACATCATGATCACTGAAAAAAAATGAATCAGTTTCTGATCTCTCTGATAGAGCTGGGAAATGTATATCCAAATGAAGGCCATGTCTGAATGACCTTTGTCCAGTGGTCTTTAAGGAAGTTATGGCTCAGTTTAAACACTCTGAATGGGTATAAATTGCATTGCTGAAGGGAACCTGGCAAATGTGCTGTAAAGTATAAATCAGAGGGTTACTGGTATTCTGGACAGATATAAAAAATGGTTGGAGTCTGCCTCTCACCCCTGCCCCCTTTTTATTTCATTTATAATTTTTGTCTTCCCCCAAATGGAGAGAAGGTGGAGCTGGAAGATTTTCTATTTAAACCTACTAGATATACTTCATTTAGAAAGTAAAAAATATTTTAAAAGATGTAAACCATGCTGGCGTGATGGCCATGATATAGTTTGATCATCTATAATTATAGAAGTTATGTTAATGTGATATTCATTCTGTACTAATAATTTTTAAGTGCCACCTATTACTTTATGTGTAACAAAATCCAGCATTGAAGTGCTAATACTGGGAAAACTTGTCAACATGTGCCTTATATTATGTTCACATATCAATTTAAAAAAGACATGTATCCGTCATTATTGTACTTTGGCCCTAGGAGGGACTGACCCCTTAAATGTCACTGCCATTCATACACTTTGGTTCTAGGAGGAACTGGCCCCTTAAACGTTAATGCCATTAGTACACTTTGGCCCTAGGAGGGACTGAGCCCTTAAACATGTCACTGCCATTAGTACACTTTGGTTGTAGGAGGGACTGACTCCTTAAACATGTCATTGTCATTAGTATACTTTGGCCCAAGGAGGGACTGACCCCTTAAACATTTATTTTATTTATTTATAAAAATGTTTTACCAGGAAGTAATACATTGAGAGTTACCTCTCATTTTCAAGTATGTCCTGGGCATAGAGTTATGATGACAAATAATGATTAGAAATACATAGTTACATAAGTGAACAGGGTATACATTATATACAAGACATTGAATGCACAGTAAGAGATAATATATATTATGGCGTATGTAACAGTTACAGACCAGATTAAAATGTGAGACAGCTTTAGTTTTGAAAGAACTTAGACTGGTGGTGGCTGTGAGAGTCTCTGGTGGATTGTTCCAGTTTTGGGGTGCACAGTAAGAAAAGGAGGAGCGGCCAGATATTTTGTTGAGCTTTGGGACCATGAACAGTCTTTTGGAGTCTGATCTCAGATGATAGGTGCTGCATGTGGTAGGGGTGAGGAGCTTGTTCAGATAGTTGGGTAACTTGCCCATAAAGAATTTGAAGGCAAGACAGGAAAGGTGACCTTTGCGCCTAGACTCGAGTGATGACCAATCTAGTTCTTTGAGCATTTCGCAGTGATGTGTGTTGTCGTTGCATTGGAGAACAAAACGACAAATTGAATTGTAGAGGGTGTCAAGTTTGCTAAGGTGGGTTTGGGGAGCCGTGCCATATACAATGTCTCCATAGTCTATAATTGGCATTAGCATCTGCTGTGCGATACGCTTTCTGACCAGCAGACTTAGGGAGGATTTGTTCCTGTAAAGTACCCCTAGTTTGGCATATGTTTTGGATGTCAGAGTATGAATGTGGATCCCAAATGTTAAATGGGAGTCAACCCATATGCCCAAGTATTTAAAACTAGTAACAGGAGTTAGGGTGGTATTAGCGTTGGTACTGATATGGAGCTCAGTTATTGGAAGCTTCAAAAATTTAGCCTTTGTCCCGAATACCATTGTTACAGTCTTGTCAGTGTTTAAAAACAGTTTGTTTTGGGAAATCCAGTTTTCAAGTCTCAAAAAGTCAGACTGAAGTATGTGTTCAAGGTCAGAGAGGCTATGGCTGTGTGCATATAGGATTGTGTCATCTGCATACATGTGTATTGAAGCTTCCTTACAAGCTGTCGGAAGATCATTGATGAACACTGAGAAGAGTAGGGCCCCCAGAACAGAGCCTTGCAGGACACCACAGGTGATATCCAGGGGGTTGGAGTTAAAGCCTGATATAGACACATATTGGGATCTACCTGATACTGGTAGGTAGGAATGAAACCAGTTTAAAGCATGCTTCCCTATTCCAGAGCACTGGAGTTTGTTAAGCAAGTTAACATGATCAACAGTATCAAAAGCCTTTGCAAAATGTAGGAATATTGCACCAGTTAGTTGTCCCAGTTCCCATTCCACACTGGATTTCATTACAAACTTTTAGCAGGGTAGTTTCCGTGGAGTATTTGGGGCAAAAGCCAGATTAGAATTGGCTAGGGAAATTTGTCTTGGTATAGTAATCGCTTAATTGGGAGTGGACACATTTTTCCATGACTTTGGATAGAATTGGGAGAATAGAGATTGGCCTGTAGTTTGAGACAGTGTTTTTGTCCCCACTTTAGAAGATTGGGACAACTCTGGCAGTTTTCCAGGTCTTAGGGATATGGCCTGCAGACAGGATAGAGTTGACTATGGAAGCAATTGGTTTGGCAATGGCTGGGGCACCAAGTCTTAGGAACTTAGATTGCAGTAAATCAGGTCTACATTGGTTGCTTAGTTTTAATTTGAGGAGCGTGTGTGTAATCTCCCTTTCAGATACTGGGATAAATTGAAAATTGTGGGCAGTGTTGGGAGCGGGTGGGACTGTAGGGATACTCACAGGATGAGATTCATGTTTGTGGTTTGGGTTGCGTTTCGCTAATAAGTTACTAGCACACCCCACAAAGTAATCATTGAATGCATTTGCAATGTCAGTGGGGTTTGTCAGAGTAATATCCCCCTTAGTGATATTACTCGGTTGTTGATGGCTAGAAGACTGGTATATATTGTGGATAACTTTCCAGAAGTTAGCTGGGTTTGATGTGTTCTGGAGGAGATTGTCAGAGTTATATTGTACTTTTGCGTGCCTTGTTTGCCTTGTGCACATATTCTGCAGGCATCTGTAGTGATTAAGATCCTTGGTAGTGCCAGTTACTTTGTAGCTTTTCCACATGTCATCCCCGAACTGGTAGAGTGCTATAAGGTCAGTTGTAACCCACGGAAGTTGGGCCCCCTGTACTCTAATTCTGCGTAGTGGGGCATGGGTATCACAGAGTTTTAAGAACATGTACCTGCCATTAGAACACATTGGTTCTAGGAGGGACTGACCCCTTAAACGTCACTAACATTCGTACACTTTGATCCTAGGAAAAAACCTGTTATGGGTTAAAGTTTCTAAATGTTCTAGTGAGTAGAACTTACGGGCTTGATAAGTAGTCTTCAATATAAAGTAACACCCCTTCTCCTCTTTTTGACCTATCCTACCCAGAAATAGAGCAGCGGTGTGCAAAGTGGGGGGCGAGCCCCCGCTCTCACTGCAGGGCACGTGGGGTTTACAGAGGACCCCGCACGCTTCCCGAATACATTTAAATTAATGCCGGGGGAGTGGCAAGGCCTCTGTACACTTCTACTTACCTTGTTTCAGACGCTCCTGGTCACGCGTCGCTATGGCAATGCGACGTCATTTGACGCCGCAGGGTCATGTGACGTCGCGTTGCCGTGGCAACGTGACATCATGTGGCCAGGACGTCTAAAGCAAGGTAAGCAGTGGGGGCGCGAGGAGAAGGGGACAGACGGCAGGGGGGCGCAGGGAAAAAAAGATTGCGCTCCCCTGAAATAGAGTATCCCTGAATGGAGAGTTGCATCAAGGGTTTTAGGAGTTAGCCATGTTTTGGGACTGACTCCTAAGCGTGTCACTTTAAGAGGAACAGTTCACTTAAACATGTCACTGCCATTAGTACATTTTGCTCCTAGAAGAAGCTTACCCTTTAAATGAAGAAAAATGTACAGACAAACTTAGCTTTAGTACATGACCTACAAAAACTATAGGGAATATGTATTACTATAGAGCAACTTGCTCCAAAACACAAAGCAAACATGTTCATCTGTGTCATTTTTCACTATGTGCCACATGTATGATGCTTGTTAATCTTGCTTCCTACATCCCTCCACTGTAAAGACTCTTAAGGGGTAAATGCCCCAGATTTTTTTGACTCAAATCAGGGAAAGGGAGCACATTTTGATACAACTCATGGCAAAATGACACTCTCTTCCCACTCCCCAAAGCTTTCAGGTTGGTGCAGGCAGGTGGGGCAAAACTGAAGCAAGAAACCACGATGAAACAGAGTGACTCCAAGTAATTAACTTGATTCAGTTCTTTCTAGCATTTGTTTTATTTTGCACCTTTTTTTTAAATTTGTCACAGCATTGGGCTGTTATTTATCGGTCCGTTGCAAAACAAGGCAGCTGGGCCATAAGGAATCAGCGCATTTCATTTCTGGAAAAGTATAGCAAGAGGGTAGCCGATCACACCAAACAAGTAATGCAGAAAAATCTAGTGCAATAAACTCATTTTAATGACTGAACACAGTCATAAAGCATCCAACGTTTCGGTGACTAGCACCTTCATCGGGGATGATGGATCCCTGATGAAGGTGCTAGTCACCGAAACGTTGGATGCTTTATGACTGTGTTCAGTCATTAAAATGAGTTTATTGAACTAGATTTTTCTGCATTACTTGTTTGGTGTGATCGGCTACCCTCTTGTGCTATATATGTTGTTACCCTGACTAGGGGGTTCATGCAGTAAGCAGCGGAAAGGCATTTCTCGCCACTTTCCCGCCTAAAAAGCCTATCTGTATTCAGTAAGGGGCAAGAAAGTGGCGAGAATTAAAAAAACGCCAGTGTGGCTGGCGGGTTTTTTTTTTCGCCGGTGATGGGGCGAGAAGGCACTTTCCGCCTAAAAATCCAAATTTTTCAGCCACCCTGTATTCTAGTAGAGGCGAGTAGCTAAGCGGAGCTATTCGCCACTCTAGAATGCCGTTTTGATGGCGGATCAGCCACGCAAGAAAAAGATGGCAAGTTGCTGCTGAGAGGCAGCGGATGAACGGCGGATCGGCACTTAGAAAAAATTCAGGCCTTTTTCCTGGCTGGGATTGATGCCGGGGGTCTCCGGAGCTGATACCATTAATATCAGCACCGGACCCCCCCGGCATGCATCCGAGGCAGGAAAAATGCATTTAAAGGCCACTTCATTACCTTAGCGGTTAACCGCTAAGGTAATGAAGGGGTTAAACATCCGTGCCAGCTTTATTGTGGGTAGCGGGGGTGGGTGAAGGGGGTATTTGGCCCTTGTTGTTTGTTTAGAGCTTGCGGGGGGGTTGCGGGTGCACTTAACCCCTTCACGACCGTAGCGGTTAATACCGCTACGGTCATGAAGGGGTTAAGGCCTCCCGCTACCCACCCGCAAGCCCTAAACAACCACCGTTGGGGCTAATACCCCCTTCACCCACCCCCACTACCCACAATAAAAAAAAATACACACAGCAGCCCCACACTAACTAAATAAATATATATATATATAAATATATATATATATGACCCCAAAAACACCTATACCCCCCTAACATACAAAACAGTAATGGGCACAATGACTATTATCCACAAATGGATAATAGTGCAGTTGTCCATTGAAAATACATACAGAACAATAAATACATTAAATACATATAGTACTCACCACCCATGTCCGGTTGCCACGATGAAGGCCATCCTCATCTTCATCCTGCCCATGCCCCATCCACTTCTGCAAAACAGACACAAGAATTAAAACATCCAATGTAATGTCCCCTAACCTCTTAATCACCATAGCGGTTATTAACCGCTACAGTCATTAAGGGGTTAACCCACCATCACCCACATACCCTCCCCCACTAACCCCCCCACACCCTGAGGCCTAACCACCCTCACCCACTACCCACAGGGGAGTCCTACCAAATACCCTTGGGGCCAATACCCCCTCCCCCAGCACATACAGTACAATAATGTGCCAAATAACTATTATCCACATAGGGATAATACATTATTTGGCCATTATTAAACACATTAAATACCGTAATAAAATAAAGAAAATTGTACTAACCTCATCAATAAGAAGGCTCCGTCGCCAGCATCATCCTTGGGGTCCATTGCCAAAATAAGAAATAGCCAATACATATCAATGACATTAACATACCAATGAACCCCTTAATCACCTTATCGGGTACTAACCTCAAAGGTAATTAAGGGGTTAAGCCATCCTGCAATGGCAACACCACTTATGCATAACATCCTCAATGAATTAAAAACCAATTTCCTAAACAAATCTCATTTAATCATTCAATCTAAAGCCTCAAATGCCACTTAAAACATTGCATTTACAGTGTATACATGTAGCATAACATGTAAACTACATGTACACGCTGCAAATCAATGTTAACAATACAGTAATCCAACTCAAATAGCCTGACATCACAAGAAGTATATTATGTAAGCAAATAAAGTCACCATCAATGAATTAACAGACATGAATTACATCCCTAAACAATTAAAATACCATCCATACCAATTACACAATTAACTATAGCAACCGTTACAGAGAACAAGTTCAAAACATACAAAAAAGGACACCAAAAATTACAATATACTAAAGCAAGCCTCTCCATAACCTACAGTACAGCATAGAAGCCCAAAAATTACATCTCTCTAATAAAAAAATACATTTAACACACATCTATGCATAGCAGCATAGCCACAATCATTTACAATACAGTAAATCAAGCTTTTACAACACTATCATTTCTTACCCTGTATGTATATATCTCTCTAGACATACATACATACATACATACATACAGTGGCAAGAAATGATATGCAAAAAAAAAAAATGAACACATGAAAAAGCAAAAAAAAACACATTAATATTAAATACATTTCTTTATTTAACTTACCATTACTTGACCCCACCGACTCCCGTTGATCAGCTTACTCACGAACCAATCCACGAACAGGAACCCATAAAATAAAAAAACATAAAATAATAAACATTAAAATAATAAAACACGACAATCCAGGGGTCTTCTAGTTGTAATCCATCTTCATCTGTATTCTTCTATCTTCTTCCGGGGTCTTCTTCCCGTCTGCTGCCACGCCCTGGTCTTCTTTCTTCAGTAGGAGGTCCTTCCTCCTCGGCGTCTGGCTTCAAAATGAGATGACATAGGCTTTTAAAGGCCTATGACGTCACATTTTCATCATATGGTTCCCACGGCCCTGATTGGGCCGTAAAAACCATGTGTTTTGGCCGATGTAAAAAAAAATGAGGACGTGACTTAAAGGCAAAGAAAGCACAGCCAATCAGAATGTCTTTGCTTCAATTGCCTTTAAGATGACGTCATGAAAAGAAACATGGCCACCCTCACATGGTACGGCAGCCAATCAGACCTTGGGAAGTCTATCCCTACTCTGATTGGCTCTAGTAGACCATGTGACAGAGGCTTTGGGAAAAACGGATATGACGTCATTGAAAGCCTGTCACATGGTACTTGAACCAATCAGAGTAGGGATAGACTTCCCACGCTCTGATTGGCTGCCGTACCATGTGAGTGTGGCCATGTTTCTTTTCATGACGTCATCTTAAAGGCAATTGAAGCAAAGCCATTCTGATTGGCTGTGCTTTCTTTGCCTTTAAGTGACGTCATCATTTTTTTTTTACATCGGCCAAAACACAGGGTTTTCACGGCCCAATCAGGGCCGTGGGAACCATATGACGAAAATGTGACGTCATAGGCCTTTAAAAGCCTATGTCGTCTCATTTTGAAGCCAGACGCCGAGGAGGAAGGACCTCCTACTGAAGAAAGAAGACCAGGGCGTGGCAGCAGACGGGAAGAAGACCCCGGAAGAAGATAGAAGAATACAGATGAAGATGGATTACAACTAGAAGACCCCTGGATTGTCGTGTTTTATTATTTTAATGTTTATTATTTTATGTTTTTTTATTTTATGGGTTCCTGTTCGTGGATTGGTTCGTGAGTAAGCTGATCAACAGGAGTCGGTGCGGTCAAGTAATGGTAAGTTAAATAAAGAAATGTATTTAATGTTAATGTGTTTTTTTTTGCTTTTTCATGTGTTAATTAATTTTTTTTTGCATATAATTCTTGCCACTTTATGTATGTATGTATATCTAGAGAGATATATACATACAGGGTAAGAAATGATAGTGTTGTAAAAGCTTGATTTACTGTATTATAAATGATTGTGGCTATGCTGCTATGCATAGATGTGTGTTAAATGTATTTTATTATTAGAGAGATGTAATTTTTGGGCTTCTATGCTGTACTGTAGGTTATGGAGAGGCTTGCTTTAGTATATTGTAATTTTTGGTGTCCTTTTTTGTATGTTTTGAACTTGTTCTTTGTAACGATAGCTATAGTTAATTGTGTAATTGGTATGGATGGTATTTTAATTGTTTAGGGATGTAATTCATGTCTGTTAATTCATTGATGGTGACTTTATTGCATTACATAATATACTTCTTGTGATGTCAGGCTATTTGAGTTGGATTATTGTATTGTTAACATTGATTTGCAGCGTGTACATGTAGCTTACATGTTATGCTACATGTATACACTGTAAATGCAATGTTTTAAGTGGCATTTGAGGCTTTAGATTGAATGATTAAATGAGATTTGTTTAGGAAATTGGTTTTTAATTCATTGAGGATGTTATGCATAAGTGGTGTTGCCATTGCAGGATGGCTTAACCCCTTAATTACCTTTGAGGTTAGTACCCGATAAGGTGATTAAGGGGTTCATTGGTATGCTAATGTCATTGATATGTATTGGCTATTTCTTATTTTGGCAACGGACCCCAAGGATGATGCTGGCGATGGAGCCTTCTTATTGATGAGGTTAGTAGAATTTTCTTTATTTTATTACGGTATTTAATGTGTTTAATAATTGCCAAATAATGTATTATCCCTATGTGGATAATAGTTATTTGGCACATTATTGTACTGTATGTGCCGGGGGAGGGGGTGTTGGCCCCAAGGGTATTTGGTAGGACTCCCCTGTGGGTAGTGGGTGAGGGTGGTTAGGCCTCAGGGTGTGGGGGGGTTAGTGGGGGAGGGTATGTGGGTGATGGTGGGTTAACCCCTTAATGACTGTAGCGGTTAATAACCGCTATGGTGATTAAGGGGTTAGGGGACATTACATTGAATGTTTTTATTCTTGTGTCTGTTTTGCAGAAGCGGATGGGGCATGGGCAGGATGAAGATGAGGATGGCCTTCATCGTGGCAGCCGCACATAGGTGAGTGCTATATGTATTTAATGTCTTTATTGTTCTGTATGTATTTTCAATGGACAACTGCACTATTATTCATTTGTGGATAATAGTAATGTTGGCCATTACTGTATTGTATGTTGTGTATTGCTGCTATGTTTATTGGGGACATTTGTCTCCAATAAACATGCTATTATGCGTTAACCCCTTCATTGCCTTAGCGGCTATCCGCTATGGTAATGAAGCAGCATTAATGTATTTTAATAATATTGTGCGGGAGCAGGGGGCCCCCTGAGCTGAACCGCATTTATTTGTGGCTCAGAGACCCCCTGCTTCCCGAGTTACAGGCCCCGGTTTGGGGCATCGGGTACAGTGTGGACGCCATGTTTGTTGCGGGCACGTAGCGTATGGGACGCTATAAACATGGCGGCGACACTGCCCATCCGATCACACATACCGGGGCCTGTAACTCGGGAAGCAGGGGGTCCCTGGTCCACAAAGTGATGCGGTTCAGCTCGGGGGACCCCCTGCTCACTGTACAGTATTATTAAATAAATATTAATGCTGCTTCGCTACCATAGCAGATACCCTGTAAGGTAAGGAACGAGTCTTTATTGATATGTGTGTTTTATTCATAGTGTAGATGTGCAGAGGGTCTCCGAAGCTGAAGCGCTTTTGTTTTAGGTCCGGGGACCCCCTGCTTCCCGAGATACAGACCCCTTTATGGGGTGCCGGTATCCCTCTGCTTTGTTTACAATCCACGGTCACGTGATCGGGACCTTTAAATGCAGAGGGATACCGGCACCTCATAAAGGGGTCTGTATCTCGGGAAGCAGGGGGTCCCCCGACCTGAAACCAATGCGGTTCAGCTCCGGAGACCCCCTGCACATGTACACTATGAATAAAAGTTGTTTTAAAAAGAATTTTTATTGTGCTGATGTTTGCGCTGAGAGAGCAGCGGATTTCTCTCTGCTGCAAACACAACTCGGCAGGGGACGGCTTCTCGGCAGTTTCTCGCCAGGCAGCCGTCCCGCCACCGGTTACACGCCATTTCATCAAATGGTGGTGGCGCATTTATTCCCCAGGTATTCGCCCCTTACAGCATACAGCCAGTTTAACACGCCAAAAACATGGCTAATTGCTAAACTGGCTAATGCATTTTTCCGCCGCTTACTGCATGATACCCTAGGTCTTTGTTGCCTGTAGCACCCATTTTTTCTTTTCTATTTACCCTTGTCCTCATTTAGTTGGGGCATCCCAAGTTGCATATATCCTGATTGCTGCTATTTAATTCTACATTTCAGGGAAAGTCACATTGCTTTTCAATTCTTAGTTGATAAATCTAGTGTCGTTTTTTGTCTACTTGAAGCAGATTTGCAGCCCAGAGACATTTCAAATAGCTCTCTTTCAGGATTAATTATCAAAGTCTTCCAGCTGCAGAAGCAAGGGAGGGGGGGGGGGGATTTCTGCAAAAAGAGCCCCAAATGTAACAAATAAGAATAATATTACCTGTAGTATGAGCTATTTCATTGATAAATCTCATACTCACTTCCCCGTCTGGTTTTGCAGCCGGGTGTTTTTAATGAATAACTCACAAATAATGAACTTGTCTTTAATTAGGTGGGGGTTTTTTTTTTCTTTTTGAGAAAGTTGGTACGGATTTTTTTTCTTTGGTTTGAACTAGTTTTGAGAAAGTAAAGACAAAACATGCTTAAAAAATATTTCAGTGGAGTCGTAATCGGTGTTCTATTTACTAAAAATGTTTTCATTTGTGGTGCGTCAAAAACGTAATAATAAAAACGACCACAAACAGGCACTGTATTTATTCATTTGTATTTGTTCTGTTATTTGCTACATATAGCGTATTCTTCCATGTTTTAGAAGACACCACATTTTTAAGTGAAATGTTAGTGCTTTTGACAAATTGAACTTGGCGGATGGTTTTGACGCACTTTTTTTGGAACATAGAAACATTTATTTTGAGTACATGACAGTCACATTTATATGCCAAGCGCAGTCCATTTCTGTACACAAGAAGAGGGGGGTGTGGAGGTAAAATCCCTTTTGACACTGATGGCCCAGATTGAGAAATTTCAGGTTGGCAAATAGGCACACAGAAGCGCCATTTAAAATGATATTACTGAGCACAAGTTTTGCACTACAATAGCAGTTAGGAACGCTTGGTACATAGGGGCCGATGCAGTAACTTGCGATATGTGTGTGTCGGCAGCGCGCTTAAATCTCCTGTGTTTGGCGGGAATTTGCCGCTAAATGCAGTAAATAGCGATTGTGAGATACAATGGTGAGTTGCACATGTTGCGAGTTCCTGCAGTCAGTGGCGGGTGACTGCATGTATCCGTATTTCACTTGAATGTGGCGTCAACCTCTGCACATAAGTAAAAAAAACCTCCTTCTTGCTTAAAGCATTCAGTTACTCACTGTAGTGACTGTCTTGCTGATACTGACATTAACAAACCTTTTACTGCTGTCCCTCATTAGATACTTTTGGAAACATAGCTGGTGCAGTGCTACAGTTGTGTCTTCTGTTCTTTGACACGTGAAGAGGTGATACATGTGTGCATGTGTCTTGTGACATTTCATGTACATTTCTGTCTGTGTGTTGGACTCTGTTGCAAAGCTTACAGTACATTGCAGTGAGTTGCTGTGTGTACTGTAGCGCGTGCATGCAGCAAGAGGGGAATTACTTCATGCATCTGTATTGAAGAAGAATTTGGCGGCAACTTTTGAACATGAAAAAATCACCTCATGATAGTTTGACCTTACATTCTGTTACTCACAGCAGTGTGTTTCTTGCTGCTAGTGACATTAGCAAGGCTTTCACAGCGCTGTCCCTCAATAGATAGTTTTAGGAACATACCTGCTTCTTGTCATTCACAAGACAGACACCTTTGGCTAACATTAATAATGTATTTTATTATAAACAACACATGTAACAGGTTCTGAATGACATGTAATACAATTGAAGCTGCGCTGCCAGCAGAAACAGTACAATGACACAACAATGTCCCTAGCAGCTGAAATTTTCGGCTCTCGCCTGCTTGTTGGTGCCGCAGCTTTTTGGCGCTTTTCTCGCAAGAAGTTTCTCCCGCGCACCCCCGAGATCTTACTCGGCATCTACTGCATTCTGCGTGCTGCTTAATATGGCGAAATAGCCATTCTCGCCACCCCGCCAGCGCTTGATTTCCGGCAACAATTGCATATGCCGTTTTTCAGGTAACTCGCACACATACCGCCATCAACTGCATACTACATGCCAATCTCGCAATAAAACAGCCAAATTCAGCCTTCTCGCAAGTTACTGCATCGGCCCCATAGTGTTTTTATTGTTAAGTTCAAAAAAGGAATACATTATTAATTAGCTGGGTTTTTAGAGTTGCTTTTTTAATTATTATCCAGTCCTCAAATGAATTTCATGTATTTATTTGTGTTTATGTATTACCCCTTACCTCTGGAATGCCCTTCCCCTCAGTACCCGACTAGCACCCTCTCTATCCACCTTTAACACCCACCTTAAGACACACTTGCTTAAACAAGCATATGAATAGCACTGTGAACATTCTGAACACGATACATAAAGCTTGGCCCCCTGCAGACGCACTTACCAGAACTCCCTCGTCCTGTCTCTGTACGTTCTCCCTACCTACCAATTAGACTGTAAGCTCTTCGGAGCAGGGACTCCTCTTCCTTAATGTCTAAAGCACTTATTCCCATGATCTGTTATTTATATTATCTGTTATTTATTGGATTACCACATGTATTACTGCTGTGAAGCGCTATGTACATTAATGGCGCTATATAAATAAAGACATACAATACAATACAGTATATCTGAATGAGGTTTTATACTCCATGCAGTTTAAATACTGTGTTGATCTTATTTATGATAACTCCCTGCATTAGAATTGGATAATATGACACCCATGCTAAGCATTTTGATGTCATTATTTGGTTTACTTTCTTAGCATCTCTTGTAAACTCCCCAGCTTGGAAACCCCTTTTCCTTCCCTTATTTATAATGACTTCTGCTTTGCCATGTTTTGCCTAGGTGAAATATATACATTTCATTAGAATTTGATGTAATGGAAACAGGCCACACCTGCTAATCTTTCACCCCTCTAAACACCATGTGGATTTAAACTGACTAATGGTCTCATTATGCTCACCTGTACTTTTTTTTTATTATTGCTGGGTTTTGAATACTGGTTGTCATGGCAAATTCTGAATATGTTTTTAATAAATGTGATGTTTTTACTTCCACGTTTCTAGAACACTTTGGATAAAATAGGTTTCCAAAAAATTAAAACAGAGGGAAATTAACACAGCTAGGGTGGTGAGAAAGTGAAAGAATATTAAAATAAAGAAACAAAGGAAAATGTTTGCTGCTGTTTGACTATTGGGCGATATGTCCTTACTCGTTAGCGTACTTAAAGTGAGTGTCCTTAAACCGGGGTATGCCTGTATGTATATATATATAGGGCAGAATAAATGAGTTCTTCAGTATTAGGTGATACCTTTTTTATTGGACTAACAATTTATGTCATAGGGCAAGCTTTCGAGAGTTCCCCAGAAGAGGGGAGAACTCTCGAAAGCTTGTCCTGTGACATAAATTGTTAGTCCAATAAAAAAGGTATCACCTAATACTGAAGAACTCATTTATTCTGCACTATCGCAACTGGACTAACACAGCTATTTTCTGCTTTATATATATATATATATATATATATATATATATATATATATATATATATATATATCATCACATGTACTGTATATATATATATATATATATATAAAGAATATCACTTGTGAGCACAGTCACATGTCTTAGACTGGTCAGGTCTATATATATATATATATATATATATATATATATATATATATATATATATATATATATATATATATATATATATATAAAGCAACTGTAAATATTACTGTATGTTCATTTGCATGTCTTAGACAGGTCTGCAACCCTGTCTTTTCCCATTATCGCCCAGCATACAGCGCTTCCACTGCAGCAAGGGATTCTGGGAAATGACATGCAAATGAGCACTCAGTGCCACCTTAATAATTATATATATATATATATATATATATATATATATATATACCACACACATATACTCATGTTGTTGATTTTCAGTTAGTTTGTTAGAATACAATGTATTTTCACCTAAATTGTATTATATAATTATGTTTATTCAAAGGTCTTTTCTTTGGAGATTATATGTAAAATGACAATGCTGATCTAAAATGTGTGTTTATGGACTTCTAAACTAACAAATCAGTGCAATACTTATGCATTGGATTGCTTTGATAAATGTAAATTGTAAATGTAATTGTTCTCTGTTTTGACTATATCAACTTGCTTCTTTTTTTTTTAAATTGCACAAAATAATCATGTAATCATTGTCCAATAAAAAATGATGATTGTTATTGAGTTTAAATAATTCATCAATGTTAGAGCTATTTAGATTAACACAGTTAGCTACCCAATTAAATTCAGCTAACATAACTCTAAATACTTATATAATTGTCAGGATAGGGAAAAGGGAGACTGAAGATATTTAGTTAAGAGAAATAAAAGAGCTTAATGACAAAACACTTATTCTGAGAATTTATGATGGGAAAATGTATGCAAATACAGGCTGTTTTTTTTCCATTCGCCCAAAACCTTGTTTTTTGTTTTTTTTTATAACACACAATGCTATTCTTTATTTTCAATATGGAAAAAATATAGGGTCTGGTTTTATTTCACGATTTAAAAGGCTTTCCCCCTCTTTTTCTTACATCCCCCAATATGTCCCTTTAGCGCTTTTTCACAGCCAACCTAAAATGGAACTCATAAATTCCCCCCCAAAAAAGCCCTTGGTAATTGGAGACCCGAGTCTTGGCTGCCTTTGATCTCATTTATTAGGAACGTTTGAAATTAAGCTACATAGTTTATTCTCTATTGTTAAAATGAATTAGGGTTGTATGTCCCAAATCATTTGGAACAGCTTATAGGAGCAAAATTAGAAGTTCAGTTACAATCTCCATGCTTTAAATTAACTGCCCCCCTCCCCTACACTCCCCTTCTTTTCTATCCCCTTGTAATCTGTTATATTTTGTTCAGGATTTTTGATAATAGAGCTTCACAAATCCTGAGGTTTAGGTATATTTTAGTGGTTGTTAGAGTCTGAAGTGCCCAGGAATGGTGCTGCTACACGTGTGAGGGGATCCTGTCCCTCTCTGAGGCACCTTAACCTCTGGAATTCCCTTTAAATGATGTATATATGGGTACTCCATTCATAAATCAGAAGGCCAGAAGGTGAGATGAAAGACATACCGGTCTGGGTGTAATATATTGATTAATGCATCCTGGACATGACTCAAACCCTCTGCATACAGGTCTTTATGTGTGTTAGTGTGTGTGTGTGTGTGTGTGTGTGTGTGTGTGTGTGTGTGTGTGTGTGTGTGTGTGTGTGTGTGTGTGTGTGTGTGTGTGTGTGTGTGTGTGTGTGTGTGTGTGTGTGTGTGTGTGTGCGTGCACACATATCTATATCTAAACATACACACACATACATACATATTTGCACATCTATATATTTATGTGTAGAGAGAGAGAGAGAACCTCACATTAACACAAATAAATGTATATATATTATATTAACATATTAACACATGTATGTGTGTACAAATGTATCATGTATCATCACATGTATATATATATATATATATATATATATATATATATATATATATATATATATATATATATATATAAATGTAAATACAACTGTATGCTCATATATATATGATGTATGTATATGAGCATACAGTTGTATTTACATTTACATTTACATTTATATATATATATAAATATATATATATATATATATATATATATATATATATATATATATATATATATATATACATGTGATGATACATGATACATTTGTATACGTATACATATATATACACACACTATATTTATAAACGTACACAATCACCTATTATGAAACATTACTTCTTGTACATGTATTTTTGTTGGTGTTTTAACTTAACCTTATTTGAGGTCTCCGTGGATTGGGGTGTATGAATATCGCTTTCCGAGCACCCTGCAGCCAGATATTAAAGGGAAGGCTATTGGGAACCTGTTATATTATTATTTCATTGGATATTAAGCAGGTCCCGATCACAGCATTGAAGAGTTCATGGTTAAATTAGATGTGTGATTAAAAAACACAATTTCTTGTGTGCGAAAAGTTCGTTTATCAATAACTATAATTACAATTAGATATCTATTTTTTTTAAAGATAAATCATTTCGCTTTTAAAAAGGGAATTCGGGTTCACTAGAGGAATATTCCTTTCTTTTTTCTTATTTACAAGGATGGGGAAAAAATGCGTTAAATGACTCTTTAATGAAAATTGCCAATGTTTCTGTTTACAATTATTCAAAAAACAATACCCAGTTTTGATCCTATTTGCAGAATAAATATGCGTGAATGATTAGACTAGTCGTTTTAAATTAAAAAATAAATAAAAATTCCAACATGAAATAGATTTTATTTTAAAAGGGCTGTGAAATAGCCCATATTCTGCGAAAATACTTATCTTCAGCAAACTGTTAATGCAAGAATAGAACAAAATCCACATGATGAATTCTTCTTAAAAAAAAAAAACCCCATCAATTTCATTTTCAAGTGGCAGCAAGTAACCTGAAGTAAAAGCCAAATACATATATGTGTGTATACATATATATTTCTTCTTTATAGCAAAGATCAGTTTTTGCCTAAGAAATCACTCTGTGGTTTGGATTGGTGTTGCTAGGAATGATGTGAATATTTAAGACTTCCTTGGGGGAAAAACTGAGATTTAACATTTCCTTAAAAAAAAAAAAAAAAAAAAGCTGAGAAGTGGCTAAAAAAGAAAAACCCCAAACGAAAACTGGATCTGATTTGACAAGAGCAAACTTTTAATCTATTTGAGAACAGCATTTTAGAAGCCTTGAACTTCTTGTTGTGGAAGTTGATGGGGTGGCTGATACAGTTTGAGTTATTGTTTGTTAAGTGAAGTTAAATAAATAGACCCAAGTATGAAACACCTTTTCAGATGAGCTAATTAAACTTAACCCATAGATAATAATTAGAGAGTAATTCTGGAGCAGGATGTAATTTGTAGGGTCTATCAGTTAATTAAGGCGATGGTTTGAAAGGGGGCTAAATGGCAGATGTTTGAAGTAAATCTTTCTTCATTCTCTATTTCATTGTAATTGTTAAATAAGAAACAAATAATATTCTCGGTTGCACATAAATACATTTTCACAAGGCACTTGTCAGGGGTTTAACCCGCACAGTGCCGTAGAGTCAGAAATTTGTATATATGGTTGTTTATTTTGGAGTATACCCTTTTAAAGAGGTGGCTCCTTCCTCGCAAAGTTTTACCACTAGGTAGGAAACTATAAATGTCACTGTTTAGTTGTATAAATAAGGTGGATTATTTCCTTGGTGGGATAAATACAGGTAATATACGCCCTCATAGCTAGTTTATCTTTGAATTGTAGGTAGTGTTATAGCACTGCTATTGCAACAGAAAACAGATTTAGACTTCAAACAAACATGTACTGTAAATGTCAGTTGTTCCTTATTTACTTTATTTAATGTTTGCTTAAGAAATAACCAAACGTTGCTTTGTGTCTCGAGGTTATTTCTAATTTAATAAATCTTTTCAGGCATACCTGGAAGGGAAGTGGAGGGGTGGGGGGTAGGATGGAGGCAATTTAAATTTAAATTGTTACCGCAAAAAATACAATATTTACATGTTTTAGTAATATTCTTGAAATGTTAATGACTTATTAGAAACGTGATTACCCATAAATCTGAAACTCCATATATGAGAATTTTTTTTTTAAATCCATCACTGTATCTGTTTTCAGAATACACTGGTTAGCAGCAAACCCATATATAGTGGCAATGTGTTTTTCAAATTATTAAAGCAATTGTTAAAGCATTTCTTTAAACGAATGCATTCTAGTAATGACTAGGCTGCAAATTGAAAGAACATATTTTCATATCCAGAGGAAGGTAAAATTGCATATCTTTTACCAGTTTGTATTGTGTAATCCCACAGCGGTTTCTAAATTGTATGTAATGATTTAGATTCTGTGGTTTAGATCGAGAACACAGACAAGCTGATGCACAAATTCACTTGTAATACAAAACACTTGTTTTCTACAATATCACATTCCTCATTAATTTTTAATTCACTATTTTTATGATGGTAATTTCTACTGCATTCTGGAAAACTCTGCACGAATTTCCGAATCAGACGACTGAAACAAATATACATGCATTTGCTGTCAATAAAATGCATTGCAAATAAACTCATTTGTACAAGTGGAAATTGCAATGAATGTTATTTATCGTTAAAAAAAAATATTTTTGGGGTGAGTCGTTTTATTAAACGCTTCAATCGAATTTGTAAAAATAGACTATTTTGTGAAAAAATACAATTTACATTAAAAACAGATTACTGCCATTACATCTATTTACAAAATGTCAAAACAAAACATATAATTGAGGGTTTTTTTTAAATGTGGATCTACTGAAAACTATATTTGACCAACGACTTAGATGACTCTTACGATGCAAAATATTAACCTTTGGAGCAAAGAATTATAAACTAAAAAAAACACAAACTGGGGCTTTAATGGATATTTAAAAAAAAAAAAAACACTTTTAAATATACAATTGATAAAATGTAACATTTCATTTGATACAATTATGGAATGGTTAATATTTCAGACTGATTTGTATCCGATGTACTAACAAAGTGTAACTTGCAGAAGAAACATTTTCTCTGTTGATCTGTTTGCTGCGGTTACTCCACCTGTTAATTCTACCCCATTTCTAAGCTACAATTAATGCTGCCGGTATCAAACACTGCTAATGATGATGATAACTTAATTACTAATAACAATTAAGAAGGGTAACTGTTCTTGTTACTCGGACAATGTGCATTATATCACAGTATCTCCTTCAAACCTCTCTGTCACTGAAGGCACCAGACACAAATACAAACCGTATACATATAATAGCTATTTTCGATATTTCCACCCCAAAACTATTACTCTAAAATAGCATCAGATGAACCCAAACGGAATAAGAAGAAATAAATGGCAATAATATTGCTAGAGAACCCCTGCCATGTCTCAGAGGGCTCCCCAAACCTGCCTTAGCCCATAATCACACCGCATACATTATTATTGTGTTAATAATGATCATTCAAAGTATTACTGTTGTTAATTTCATTTATTGTGTATCGTATTGTGAGTTTATCTAATAAATAGTCATTAGTTATAAATAGGACGTTTACTTGGCTACTTTGAGGTTAGATTATTTGAAATGGTGATATGATTATAAAGACACGGACTTCCTTCACTCTGTTATGATGAGTAATAATAATCAATAATATCACGCACTATCGTGATGATAATGAAATATTTATAATGGGAGGGTTTTATAATAACTATACATAAAGGGGTATATATATATATATATATTTATATATATATATATATATATATATATATATATATATATATAAAGGAAAAAGGGGACAGACACTCCTATATGCAAAAAAAGTGAAATGTATTGACTGACCATCAATAAATGTAACATTTTTGCATATAGGAGTGCCAGTCCCTTTTTTCCCTTTTCTGTATCTTATTGGACAGTATGCACCCTTCCTTTACCTTTATTTTCTATTTTGTTTTGTGCATGTCCTATTTCTGATTATATATATATATATATATATATATATATATATATATATATATATATATATATATATATATAATACATTATATTAGTATTGATATATATATATATGCAAATACAACTGTATGCTCTGTATGCAAACTGTATTTGCATATTTGCTTTCCTGTGGAGGGTTTTTGTCACTTTTTTTACTCACCATAACTTAACTCAGTATTATGGTATATATATTTTATTAAGGTTATGGTGGGTAATATACAGGAATATTTACAGTTGCTATATATATATATATATATATATATATATATATATATATATATATATATATATATATATATATATATATATATATAGAGATAGATCGATATTACCACATGTTCCGTTGTGAAAGCAGGTTCCATATCTAAAGTTCCGGAATTACACTGTATATTCTCCTCTCTCGCCTCTCACTTTTAGAAATGAAGCTTCACTTGAGATCTGTGCCTATTTTGCACAAGGATTCCTAGTTTACAATAGTATATTAACATTCGCCTTCTCTAACAGTCCCGAATCAAGGCAAACAGTGTACGTGAAGTTTACTGGGTGGAATACACACATATCAAGGCAGATAAACAACAGGGCACTGAGTTCTGGACTATGGAACTGTACTAAAAATAAATAATGTATCTATTACAATGATCATAATAGAGATATTCTAGATAGAATATATAGATATTATGTAGAATAGATATTAAAATGCAGCGTGTCTATGATACAACAAGCCTTTTTGACAGTATTAATGAAGTTAGGGTGAATCTCACAAGCTAATTCCGATATCTTCAGCATCCCATTTAATATTTGTTTTACACTTGTCCCTACAACGGCTTTAAGTAACAACAACATTATTTTCCTATAGGAAATCTTCTCTCCCAAAAGAAATCCCAAAGTTACAAGCAGGGGGTAAAAAAAAATGAAACTTACTAAAGCACTGTTTAGGATATGAACAATTATGTTTCTTTTAACCAACTATAGTAGCAGGGGCTTGCAGCTTTAAAAATGTACATCGAATGGCAATTTAGGGAATAAATTGCTGTAAGGGCTTAATGTTAAAAAGCTGCCCCAGATATTAAGGCAGTAAGTGGAGTAAGTAATGAGTGTGTTATATGCATGCAGTGCTCTGTGAGGCTGCCCCTAATGAAAGGCTATTGGTAAACACAGCCCCCAGCAATTCTGCACCTGGCACTTTTGTGTTATGTTAAAAATGTAAGGGTCACATTTCAGGCAGCAGGCTGGGGAGAGAGTGAATAATGAGAGATAGAGCCACAGCAAAATCTTCCAATGAACTGCTCACATTTAATAACACCAAACCATGCACTGACATGGGCTAAGAAAGCATTAAGTTAAACCATGCTATGTAAATAAGATTGTTTTCATGAGTAATATATGTATTACAGGGTGCATGTTGCTTTGACCAATTCTTAGTGCCAGACTTGGCACAGATTTGTGAATTAGAACCGTTTTGGAAAATGCTATATATTTTATATACAACTACCTACTCCACATCTGTTCTTGTGTTTTCCATTAAATAAACATCTTAAAGCCATCTTTTTACATGTGGCATTCTTTCATTTCTGTAATCAGGGTGGGCAATTTGGTAATGATTCTGCTGTTTTCCACTCAAATCCCACCCGGATATAATTGTTTAATGTCGATTGAGAATGAACTGATTGGAATGATAACAAGGGAATAATGTTATGTTACATAAACAGTAGTGGTTAACCTGGCTCTCTTTCTAATGTTTATTTATTTTTTTGTGGAAAGTAATCTTTTTTTAAAAAATATATATATATTGGAGGTTGAGAGCAACATTTCAAAACATCTACACCCTGAGGGTTTGTTAAAATGAAAATGACAGAGTTAACAATATGCATTATTTTTCCACTGGTGCATATTGTGTTTTTTAGATTATGGGCATTGACTTTTTATAACCTGAAAATTCCAAACCAAACATCAATATGCCTTTATAATTAGTATATTTAATGGATCTCTACCCTTTGAAGTCAATTTCCTTATTTAATTCTTTTGGTGTAAAACTGTTGCTGTTGAACAGATCAAAGGTGGGTTTTACTCAATCCCCCCCTTTTTCGTTTCTCTGTCTAGCTTGAATTAGTAAAACTGGAGAATAAATGTCTGTCTGTCCAGCTATCTTTTATAGGACTGCAGCAGAAAACACTGCCCTCTTCCCTGATATCTGAAACAGCCCTGCAGTGCAAAGGTGTTCCCAAACATGGACATCTGTATAATGTTATTTTGCATTCAATTATTATTTGCCACCTTTAAACCCCCATTCCCTGTTAGAAGGCTCTGTAATCTATTGTGCATAATGGGTTACATAGTTACATATAGTTACATAGTAACTAATGGGTTAAGATAGCAAAACCAATTAGCAACTCTTTTAATCATAAAGTCTCACAATATAACTTTTGCATTGGTAGAAATAATTATCATATTGGACAATGCAGCCTGGCTGCCAATATTGAAAGTATTGGTTTTGAAACAGATAGATATCACTAAATGCAGTTAGTATGGACATTTGTACAACACACACGTCATAATTTACGAAATAATTTATTTAACCCTTGTTTATTTTACAAATCTTACATTTTCTTTTCCTTTTGTACACTGACGTGTTTATTCCACAACCTTAAAGCCGCAAATGCTTTTCTCGTGTTCTTAAAAACATGTACTAATATTTTCCCATAAAAAAAAAACCCAGAGATATAATGTGAAATTAAGCTTTTTAGTGAGGGCGAAGCGATGCTCATGAATTCAGCTTTGCTTTATTGTACCAGCTGTGAATCTGAAATGTGTGTGTTCAGACCATTAGATATGCAGGCAGTTGCTGGTTCTGGTCCTTTGTTACTGATTGTGATCACTTTTCTTCTTTTATTTCAATGTCAGGGGGTTACAAAGGTATTTGGATTTCAGCAGGGGGCGTCCCATCAGCTGCATGTACCAAAGATGCTCTTTTGCCCCTCACAATTATTTACTTTCTGATGTGAATCTAGATTTAACCATTGCGTTGCAGGCCTCAGAGTGGCTTGCCTGTGCCCCTATTGTAAAATGGCATAGAATTATATTATTATTTTATTCATTTATAAAATGTTTTACCAGGAAGTAATACATTGAGAGTTACCTCTCGTTTACAAGTATGTCCTGGGCATAGAGTTATGATAACAAATACATGGTTACAAATGCATAGTGACATTAAGTGAAAGGGATATTGTCCTGTTAATATAACACTATTAGGGTTAATGCTGTTGCATTGCATTCTTATTGTATTTATCAAATTCCCAGTGATTCTTGAAGGGTCAGTCTCTTCTAGGACCAAGGTGAAGGAGCTGCAGTGACATTTAACGGGTTAAACATAGGTGGTTAAAACCGGTTTTAACTGTTTGGGTGCCCCACGACATAGTCACGTGACTGCGGTATGCCACGGCTCCTCCAGCACTCAAATGGTTAAAGATAAATCAGGCCCGGTTTAGTATTTTTCAATAATTTTCTAAAACGTTTAATGTCTTCGCTGTAACCAAATGCTGCTGGAGGGTTGTTACAATCTTTTCCTAACCTGTTTGGGGGAATCAGACAGCTCTTAACTTGTGTTTACAGATAATAGTTCATCTAAACTTCCATTTTGTTGTTGTTTTTTTTAACCAATTACGCTGCCATTGTCAGCCAAAGAGATAAAGGGGAGTAACAATATTTACCAAATAAGGGTACATTTCCCCCCCACACCCCCCCCCCCGAAAATAGAATCAATCTTTTTTTTACACTTGAAGCAAAATAGAAAAATGTTAAAAAAAATTCCAATGAAGCCAATTACATTGACAGGATTCCTATTTAAAGCTCTGATGGACTGAAGGATATCAAGCGTTAACAATGTACACAGATTAAAATAATGCCACTGTCAGATCTTTGTCCTGAAACCCTTCTATTAACTCCTCATGTTGTTCCATATTAAGAGTCCCCATATCTAACACAAAAGACAATAACACTACAGAATTCAAGGTCAAACACTTTGATTCAATGACACAGCCATATTTAGGCTTGGACCGGTCCACCGGGTACCCAGGGAAATGCCAGTAGGCCCTGCAATCGTGGGGTAACTCCGGGTACAGTACGGCCAATTTTCCTGGAATAACCAGGCTTTACTAAATAATAAACCAGAATAACGAACCAAGCAGTTCTGGAACGGATCAAACCGAAAATCTCACTGGAGGCCAAAATAACAAAGCAAAAGCTCATCTACTTTGGTCACATCATGTGAAGCGAGTCGCTTGAGAAGGACGTCGTGCTTGGAATGATCGGTGGCAAAAGTGGAAGAGGCCGCCCAAGAACTCGCTGGCTAGATACCATCAAGAAAGATACTGGACTGAACATAGCAGAATTGAAAGAAGCCGTGAGACATCGGAAGACATGGAGCACACTCATCCATAGAGTGGCCGAGAGCCGTACTCAACTGAACGGATAAGGAAGAAGACTAAATAATTGGCATAAAAGAATATATACTAGTACTAATCAAAATATACTTTTTCTGTTTCGGCCTGCTTATTAAGCTAGGCCTGCAGGTGTGTAATTTGAAAGAATATTGATGGAAAAGCATTAAAAAAGAAAACCAGCATTAGAATTTTTTAAAGAACTCCTTCGTAAAGTATATATCTGTCCTTATCAATGCATCTTTTTCATCTCTAAAGCATTGATTTTTTGATCTTACATAAGCTTTTCCTACCCTTTATAATTTTTTTAAAGAAATCTGCATATATATCTGCATATATATATATATACTGTATATATATATGCACTGCTAAACAAATGCTATAAATGATATGGAATATTTTTCTTTATTGCGAAGGCATGTTTAATTAAATGCAAAGAAATTGGACGCCTTATACATTCCACTTATCTGTCTAATGATTATTTAGAAAGCATGTTTTCTAAAGCAGAGGCTTAAAAATAAGCATCCATACCCATATCCCTGGGAGCTGTACCCACACCCCTGGTATTCCCCAATTTTCAGGAAAAAGGCGTCTTCTTTTTTTAGTTGCTTTGCAAGTAAACGCAAGTTTTCGGTGACCTGATCTGACATGATGTGCTTCAAACAATCAAGATTAGTTTTGCAGATGAGAATAACTTGTATTGCACTGTTTGTGTAGATGTGTGATTTTAAGATACTGACGATTTGTATATTTGAAGAGGAAACCTATTAGGTTTGGAAAGCTCCGTAAACCATAAGCTTATCTATGAAAAACCCTAATGATTTTCCCTAAAGAACTTCAAAATCTATGGCTACTAAAACATTAAACTATATCAAAGATGAATCCTTTCATTAACACATGCGCTGCTGGCCAAAAGATTTATTTATTTATCAAATGTTTTACCAGGAAGTAATACAGTGAGAGTTACCTCTCGTTTTCAAGTATGTCCTGGGCACAGAGTTAAGATGACAAATAATACATGGTTACAAATACAGTTACATAAGTGAACAGGGTTATACATTATGCAAGAACAATTGGTTAACTGAGGAAGAAGTTCATAAGAGGCTTGAAAAAATTAAAGTAAATAAGGCACCTGGCCCCGATGGCATACATCCAAGAGTTCTCAAGGAGTTAAGCTCAGTAATAGCCAAACCATTATATTTAATATTCAAGGACTCCATTTCCACAGACTCAATACCACAATATTGGCGTAAAGCAGATGTGATGCCTATATTTAAAAAGGGAGCTAGATCACAACCGGGGAATTACAGACCTGTAATCCTGACTTCAATAGTGGGGAAACTAATTGAAGGTTTAATACGGGATAATATTCAGGAATACCTAATGGAAAACAAAATTATTAGTAATAGTCAGCATGGATTTATGAAGGATAGATCTTGCCAACATGGGCGTCCGCAGAATTTTTTTTTGGGAGGGGCATAATTTTAACTCATTGGTAGTGCTACCAATGAGAGCCACCTCATTCCCGAGTGCTGGGAGGGAGGGGGGGGGGGGCGTGAGACTAGCGGGCGGCTGCAGCATCCCCCGCGGCTGCTGCTGGGTTGGCGCATGGAGGTGGGTGGCTAGGGGGGGGCGAGATTTGCGGGCGGCTGCAGCATCTCCCGCAGCAGCTGCTGGGTTGGCGCGCGGAAGTGGGCTGGGGGGGGACACGTCAGACTGGCAGGCGGCTTCAGCATCCCCTGCGGCTGCTGCCTGGGACAGGAGGCACGTGCGGGGGAACCTGGGTTGGCGCACGCGCGCGGTGGATGCTGGGTTGGCTGGGTTGGGTCCCCACCCTCCGTCCCACGTTGGGAGGGGGAGCAGGCCCACAGGCAGCAGGCCGGACACCCTGCTTGCCCTGCGGGATCTCGGGGCTGCGAGTGATCCAGGGGGGGCAAGTGCCCCCCCTTGCCCCCTCCTGCGGACGCCCATGCTTGCCAAACTAACCTTATTTGTTTCTTTGAGGAGGTTAGTAGGAATTTAGACCAGGGTAATGCAGTTGATGTGGATTTTGCAAAGGCTTTTGATATGGTTTCACACAAGAGGTTGGTGTACAAAATAAAGCAAATTGGACTCAGTAATAATATATGCACCTGGATTGAAAACTGGTTAAAGGACAGACAACAGAGGGTTGTCATAAATTGAACTTTTTCAGTTTGGGCTAAAGTCGTGAGTGGAGTACCTCAAGGATCGGTACTGGGACCCCTGCTTTTTAACTTGTTTATTAATGACCATGAGGTTGGCATCGAGAGCAAAGTCTCCATCTTTGCTGATGATACTAAATTGTGTAAGGTAATAGAATCAGAGCAGGATGTAATTTCTCTTCAGAAGGACTTGGAGAGACTGGAAACGTGGGCAGGTAAATGGCAGATGAGGTTTAATACAGATAAATGTAAGGTTATGCATTTGGAATGAAGAATAAAAAGGTGACTTACAAATTAAATGGGGATAAATTGGGGCAATCCTTGATGGAGAAGGATTTAGGAGTGCTTGTAGACAGCAGGCTTAGCAATAGTGCCCAAAGTCATGCAGTAGCTGCAAAGGCAAACAAGATCTTATCTTGCATTAAACGGGCAATGGATGGAAGGGAAGAAAACATAATTATGCCCCTTTACAAAGCATTAGTAAGACACACCTTGAATATGGAGTACAATTTTGGGCACCAATCCTAAGAAAAGACATTATGGAACTAGAGAGAGTGCAGAGAAGAGCCACCAAATTAATAAAGGGAGTGGACAATCTAACTTATGAGGAGAGGCTAACTAAATAACATTTATTTACATTAGAAAAGAGGCGTCTAAGAGGGGATATGATAACTACATACAAATATATTCGGGGACAATACAAGGAGCTTTCAAAAGAACTATTCATCCCACGGGCAGTACAAAGGACTTGGGGCCATCCCTTAAAGTTGGAGGAAAGGAGATTTCACCAGCAACAAAGGAAAGGGTTCTTTACAGTAAGGGCAGTTAAAATGTGGAATTCATTACCCATGGAGACTGTGATGGCAGATACAATAGATTTGTTCAAAAAAAGGTTGGACATCTTTTTAGATGGGAAAGGTATACAGGGATATACCAAATAAGTAAACATGGGAAGGATGATGATCCAGGGATTAATCCGATTGCCAATTCTTGGAGTCAGGAAGGAATTTATTTTTCCTCTTATGAGATATCACTTGATGATATGACTCTGGTTTTTTTTGTTTGCCTTCCTCTGGATCAATAAGTTAGTACAGATATAGGATAAAGTATCTGTTGTCTAAATTTAGCATAGGTTGAACTTGATGGACGTACGTCTTTTTTCAACCTCATCTACTATGTAACTATGTAACTATGTATGTAACTATGTAACTATGGCAGCAAAACGCTTAAAACCGCAATCCCGTTGAATTTCAGTATTGATTTTTTAACATAATTCGAACTAAGGGGTCTTCTGGACCCGAACCTCGCAGGGAACCCCATGAGGAGCCCCGTTTCTTGGAATACTAACTGGTTTAGTTGCCAATATTAGTTTCTAGACATTTAAATGGTCGTCTCAAAGGAAGCTTTCATTGACCCGCAGGAGCCGAGACATTTGATGGCCGTTTTGAATTCTTTAAAACACTGGCAACTAAACCAGTGAGTATCTCAGGAATTAGGGGGTCCCCGGAGGTAACAATAGCATGGTTTCGCTCCAAAGGACCCCCACCCCCGGATTTCTGCTTTCAAATTTCATCTGGTATCTTAATTTTGACGCAGGTCGGATACATTAATGCCCGGTGAGACCTGGCAGATTTTGCATGGGATATGAAAGAAAATGATGGAAAATGGAAATGTTTTCATACAGTATGTGTTTATCCTAACTCCTCATTGCCACTTGAAAAAAAATATTAGAAGAATGAATAAGCTGCCCTCAGCATGATCATCAACCTACGGATACTGGGAAGGTACACTTGCTTATTCTTCTTCTCATGGCTGACTCGCAATTGAAAATAATAGAAGAACTCTCATCGTATTTGTATATAGATCCTTGTGTATCCTTTTAGTAGAAGTAACACATCTGAGAACTCTTAGCAGTTACTAATCTTTATTTATAGAGGCAAAATCAGGTAACAGGCAAAGACAAGTCAAAATGGGGCCTAACAGACAAAATGGATTCTGATTCGCTTGAATCCCATCTACACCATTCTATTTTATAAGAGGCATATTCAAAATGGCTTAGCTGAGCTTCAATTTAACATGAAAGTAGCATTTTTGGAGCCTGATAAATTCACCCGATGTATCAAAACAATTATATGTATTACCCCATTTATTTCCACACCCTTTTCTGCCAGAGAGGAGATTAAGGGATCATTTGTGATCTAATCACGAGGTAAAATAAAACCACAACATTATCCATATCTTCTTTTAGTGCCAACACAGAAGCCGTGAAAAAGAAAAGAAGTCCAGAACTCATTATAACAACATTGCCATTGTTTTTTTAACCTGCTATCTGGAGAGGCTGATATACATTGGATTCATGAATCTTTCTGCAAAGTATTCTTTGCCAAATCAAACCAGAACTTTTATTCTGATTTATAATTTACTTTTCTTTTAATTGCAAGGTCTGTGCCTCTGATTCCTTTTTATTGGAATAACGTTGAAATAGATCATTCGAATTCTATATAAAAAATGAATCTTTATCCTTAAGAGCTTACAATGTAATTTTCACTACTCAAGAGAGGCAGTAACTAGCCCAATCCTATGGAATGGGCTCCCACTTCAGAGGGCATTCATTTAATTCCCAAAGCTACTCCTTTTTTCAGATATTTTTAGCTTCGGACACCACAGATACAATTTCACATTTTTCTAGAGAAATTCTTCAGGAATTAAATGCTACTTCAAAAGTTTTACTTTGAATATACATTAAAAATAAAAGTATTGTAGTAATTAATGTCTTATGCATAATCTTTAACTTTTTTTGTAGCATTTCACATTTAGGCCTCAAAAGCACCTTAATAGACAAAGTTATATATATATATATATATATATATATATATATATATATATATATATGATACATGCTGATGTCAAATACATATATTATATACATACACCGTAAATGCAGTGGGGTCCATCCGCAGGGGAGTCAGGGAAAAACAAACGCCCCAACACGTGTTTCACCTCCGCTTCATCAGGGGGCTAAGTGACTCCCCTGCGGGTGGACCCCTCAATTGGAAGATCTTTACCCTTTGGACATTTACTATCACAGTGTGGCATGGATGGTCTCATGGACTATGGAAACTGATGTGAACTGTGAACCATTGTTGATCCCATACTAACAGTCTCTTTTTGGTACTGTGCCTGGTTTGCCTTGATTATACCAACTGCATTTACGGTGTATGTATATAATATATGTATTTGACATCAGCATGTATTAGGTAATTTGGTGCATGCGTTATCTATGCTTGCTGTGTGGTTTTATATTTACTAGGGGTGAGGCCGGCCTTGTAGGTTCAAGGGGTTATTGTTAACCCCTTGTTCTACATATATTTTGTGCTTATAGGCTTTTCCCCTTGCCTTGGGTATTAGGGGCCCATCAGTATCTTCATAAGGGATTTCCCCTGTCTGACACATATTCTATCACAGGAGGAGGTCAGGGTTTGTTTTAATATTTTTTGTATTTTATGTTTGATTATTTGTGCTGTTAAATAAATCATAATTTTCTTTGATATTTGTTCTGAGTATACTTGAGTGCTGAGTTGGGACGCTTTTCTTTTTCTTTTCATTGTTATATTACTTCTAGTCCCTAGCACCGTTAGTGGTTATTATATTACTAATTTAAGTACTCATTATTTGCTTAGTCTGTTGCAGGCAGTTTGTCTTGTTGTAATATATATATAAATATATATATTTTCCTATACATGCTATTCACAAACTTTATTGTTCTACACATCTAGGGATTTCATTCCAACTTACCATCTTACCTACAAATGATTTATTTGCGCTGTTGGTATTGGTTATATTACTGTATGCTTATGCAGATGTGTGATGCTTTGAGACTGTCATTTATATTTTGACCAGTCTACTTTTTGGTGTGTAGTGTGTACTATTCTGAGCCTTGTATAGGTGCCTTTGAACCCAGTAACCTATTGTGATTCACTTTGACTTACCCTAGTGTTTTTTGAGTCACTATCCTTTTCATGTTTAGGGTTGACAACTTGTGTCGTTCCCTAGTGCTGTTCACTTGTGTTTTAGGGTAGCACCCGTGACAGGGGTCCATGCCTCTTTTTTAAGTGTTTTTAATCATGTACTGTTTATTCATCCCTTTTTGCACTGTGTCAAATAAATAAACAAATATATCAATTGCATACCTGAGTGCTCCCATACGGGTTACTTTTTTCTCTTTTCACTTACATAATTCACAACCCGTGAGCACCGCCAAATCTTACTCATGTAAAGCAAATAGTATATTTTCTTTGGCTTATGGTGGCATGAATATTGTACAAGTAGATGCGAGGTTTTTCTTCCCTATCCCTTCCCCCTCTTTTTCCCCCGTTATTTGAACATATATATATATATATATATATGCAAATATAGCTGTATGCTCATCTGCATGTCTTAGGCAGGTCTGCAACCCCGCCTTTCCCCATTATCACCCAGCATACAGCACTTCCACTGCAGCAAGGGATTCTGGGAAATGACATGCAAATGAGCACACAGTGTCACTTTTTGCCTCAATAACCATTTTTAACATGGTTCCCTATAGGCTTAAGCTTGCTGCATGGTCACAGCTTTGAGCACACACAGGGTTAAGGTGCATACCCAGAAAACCACCCACAGACAGCTGTTTCGACCTTGATGGGTCTCATCAGTGTGGGGTTGATTTTACTGGGAATGCAAGAGAGGCTATGGGATAGGCTAAACCATAATACTGATATATATATATATATATATATATATATATATATATATATATATATATATATATATATATATATATATATATATATATATAGAGAGAGAGAGAGAGAGAGAGAGAGAGATAAAGATATAGATAGTTATTAAAAATACACAAGTGCAAAGTATCTGTACATAATATTGTATAATATTTTGCAGGCAAAAATAGACAACTGCAGTATATTCGCACAATGAAGTGTTCTTTAAGAATAACAGAGTGAAGGAAAATTAATGAAAATTGGAGGTGAATTTAAGAGAGAATGTAGTTTTGATTAAAATCACAAGAAATTCCATTTTAGGAAAACAAAGTGCTGACAGATCAAGACTTTAACCTTTCTTATTTCGATTTTATTTCTTTTCGAAGAGAATAGCTGGACTGGAAGTGTGAATAATTTATTAAATGATGGTAATTTGCATTGTTTTATTTCGATAACGAGGTATAGCTTTCCTTCTTCCAGTAGAAACGTATTAAAACCCTGGAGCAGAGACACTTATGATAGTTCATAGTGTATAATATCATAAAATAAATATATCCTTAATTCCCAGTTTACTAAAAACAAACTACTTTAAACAGCAATTTACAAAACCTTCATTTACATGTTAAATAGGTGTTTAAACGCCCCACATATACACTTTATTTGATTCAGCTAAGAGTATCTGATTATAGCAAACATTTCAATGTTTTTAGAGAATTTCCTCATTCCCTGATAATACTCATTTTCTTTATTATAGGGAATTTGAGGCTGGGAATTTCTCAGTCAAGATATGGCAATACAGTAGTTTCTCTGATATTTATCTGATATTTAATTCTTAATACAATATTTGTATTCTCTGGATTCCTTTATCACAATGATTTCATTAATAATGGTAAATTCGTTTTAGTCATTTTTTTATGCTGAAAAATGTATATCTCAGTTGCTTCATGACAGTGATTTTCTGATACTTTGGGTAGGAACCTGTACCAGGAAATTGTTTTTTTCTGAGGTAAAAGTTATTTTTTTATTTATAATTTTTACAAGACAGAACACGATTGTATGTACATCTCCTTATTTCCACTTGCCAATAAAACATAATATTCACATGTTCTCTATAACTGTGTCATAATTAGTGTATAATCACATTTCACGTCTGCACACATTATACCACTTAATGGCTGCTGAGCAGTGCAGAGCTCGCTATGAGGTAGCCTGGGAGCAACCAATACATCCAGGGGGGGGGGGGGGGGGACGACACACCACTGGTTATATTAACACTATTATCAGTATAGATTTTGGAAGCCTAAACTGTAATAATGAATGTTCTTACTCTACAATTCATTTAATTATTAATGTTACACTAAGTGGGTTACAAGTACTTAAAATGGAATAATGTGATCTATACAAAGTATAACTACCCCCCCCCCCCCTCATTTCTTTTTGGTATACCCCACAGTAATCAGACACCTTCGTGTTTCCCGCTTAAATTTCCCGCCCAAAACAAACAGACATTTTTATTGTAAAATGGTTCCTAGGTGTCAACCTTATTTATACTGTGTGGGGAATCATTCAATATGATCATCTTTACTGCTAGGGGCACGTTATTCGAGATGATTAAAACTGTATCAGTTCCTGTTGTAGCACTATTTTTCAGAAACATCTTATTAAGTTTATTTCCTGCAGTAATATCAGAATGTAATTATCTCATTCATATCTACCTACACATACACACATGCACCTCCCCCCCCCGCCCCCCCAAATCACACACTCACAGGGCTTTATGAAAAGTGAAAGTTAATTTAATGATCAATGTTTGGTTCAACCTATAATTTTTTTTACAAGACTACCTCAGCACAAAATATATTAAACTACATGCATACTAATATCTCTCCCTCATTACACGCCCGAATCTTTATGAATTGAGGATTTTAGAGCAGATGATGTCTGATAAAAGTTTATATATATTATGGAAAAGGTCGGTGCTCTCAGGTCTTGTGCAAATGGTGATGTATTCAATCATATTTCAACTTTTTTGTTCTGAAAAGGCACCTTTCTCAAGAACAATAGAATAGATACAGGTATATAGATATGAATAAATAGAACTACCTCCTTCCACATTACTGTTGGAAGTTCCATAATTCACCCAGTAGCACAAGCACGCTGCCTAGGGGTCACACTCGACTCCTTTCTCACATTCAGAACGTTTCTAAAACCTGTCGCTTTTTCCTCCGCAATATTACAAAGATACGCCATAAATACTGCTAAAACTCTGACTCAGGCCCTCATTCTCTCCCGTCTCGATTACTGTAACCTCCTGCTGTCCGGTCTTACTGCCTCTCACCTGTCTCCCCTACAATCTATCCTAAACGCTGCTGCCAGAATCACTCTACTCTTTCCTAAATCTGTCTCAGCGTCTCCCCTGCTGAAATCCCTCCCCTGGCTTCCGATCAAATCCCGCATCTCACACTCAATTCTCCTCCTCACTTTTAAAGCTTTACACTCTTCTGCCCCTCCTTACATCTCAGCCCTAATTTCTCGTTATGCACCATCCCGACTCTTGCATTCTGCTCAAGGATGTCTTCTTTCTACCCCCTTTGTATCTAAAGCCCTCTCCCGCCTTAAACCTTTCTCACTGACTGCCTCACACCTCTGGAATGCCCTTCCCCTCAATACCCGACTAGCACCCTCTCTATCCACCTTTAAGACCCAGTTTAAGACGACACACTTGCTCAAAGAAGCCTATGAGTAGCACCGTGGATAATACTGGACATATGATACATAATGCTTGGTCCCCTGCAGACGCACTTACCAGAACTCCCTCCTGCTGTCTCTGTACGTTCTCCCTACCTACCAATTACATTGTAAGCTCCTCGGAGCAGGGACTCCTCTTCCGAAATGTTACATTTATGTCTGAAGCACTTATTCCCATGACCTGTTATGTGTATTATTTGTTATTTATATGATTGACACGTGTATTACTACTGTGAAGCGCAGTGTACATTTATGGCGCTATATAAATAAAGACATACATACATAGCACTTATCAGTTTCAGTCCTCTTTAAATCAGTTAATTTTAGGATGGGTATGAATATCAGTCCTCTTTACATTAATGTGTGGCCTGATTTCACTGCGTCTAAATTAGGAAATTACATTAAAACATAATACAACTAGGGTTGTCAGGTATTGAACCAGGCTGTCCTGTATTTGGACCCTGTCCAGTAAAAAAAACTAAAGGTAATACTGGATATGTATGTGTCCGGTATTATCTCTCTGGATATGTACATGTCCGGTATTATCTCTCTGGATATGTACATGTCCGGTATTATCTCTCTGGATATGTACATGTCCGGTAATATCTCTCTGGATATGTACATGTCCGGTATTATCTCTCTGGATATGTACATGTCCGGTATTATCTCTCTGGATATGTACATGTCCGGTATTATCTCTCTGGATATGTACATGTCCGGTATTATCTCTCTGGATATGTACATGTCCGGTATTATCTCTCTGGATATGTACATGTCCGGTATTATCTCTCTGGATATGTACATGTCCGGTAATATCTCTCTGGATATGTACATGTCCGGTATTATCTCTCTGGATATGTACATGTCCGGTATTATCTCTCTGGATATGTACATGTCCGGTATTATCTCTCTGGATATGTACATGTCCGGTATTATCTCTCTGGATATGTACATGTCCGGTAATATCTCTCTGGATATGTACATGTCCGGTAATATCTCTCTGGATATGTACATGTCCGGTAATATCTCTCTGGATATGTACATGTCCGGTAATATCTCTCTGGATATGTACATGTCCGGTAATATCTCTCTGGATATGTACATGTCCGGTAATATCTCTCTGGATATGTACATGTCCGGTATTATCTCTCTGGATATGTACATGTCCGGTAATATCTCTCTGGATATGTACATGTCCGGTAATATCTCTCTGGATATGTACATGTCCGGTAATATCTCTCTGGACATGTACATGTCCGGTAATATCTCTCTAGACATAGTGACCTTACCAGCTTGAGGGACAGTGGAATTTCCCCGAGCAGGGCTATTGCTGGGAGGCTGGGTAGCTTCCTCCATCCTGATGTGCTGCTGCTTTGTAATGTAGCCAATCAGGAGGAGGTGTCAGCAGCCTGGGGGTGGGGCCAAGGAGAGGAGGAAACAGCACGGAGGGGTGTGTGTGTGTGTGAAGCAGTGGCGGATTTCCCATTAGGCCGCCTAGAGCGGCAATATTTTGAGGCGGCTAATTTCTGTTTTTTTCCTTCATTTTTTCCATATACAGGGCCCTGCTCTCTGCCCCACTGATTGCCAGGGGAGAGCGTGGGACCTCTGTAACGGTCTCGTACCTTCTCCTTCATGCTGCCCTCCTTCTTCTGTAGCATGGCGGCATAACATGACGCTGGCTGTGACGTCACACGGCGACGCGTTGTCATGGAACCTGTCGTCACGTGACGTTGCTGCGTCATTTCACGTCGCGATGCCACAGGAGTAGGCGGCTCGGGTGGCAAAAAGGTAAGTGTCTCCGACCGGCAACATTTTAATTCCGCATTCATGCGTGTTATAGTGCAGCAGTCTCAAAGCTGCCTACCCTCATATTAAACATTAGAAGTGCAAATGTCTTAAGAGGTGCATAACAATTTTTTCGGGGTGAATTTTGCTTAAATGAGGCGCTTTTCTGAAATTTTCGTGAAAGGCGCCCGAGATTTGCGCCAGTTTTTGCCAGACTTGTGTGCGGTAACGGCAGTGTATAAAGGGTCATGTGACCTTAGTTTAGGGTCATGTGACCTGCAAATTGACTTGGTGAATTTTACAGGGGAACGTTCAAATATTGAAGTACATTCTTCACTAAACTGTTCTGCCTTGTTCCCGACCGATAGCGAAAATGTTGCACGTCTCTATTAAACTTGTTTATGTTGCGGGTAATTTTTTTGGTATCACATTGTACAATAGCACAAATAGATATTTTTTATAGTGATTATGCCATCATAAATACACTCTGTCCAGTCTCTACCTACTAATTTTGCTGGCTGGGTGCAGATTATAGGGAAGGGAGTCAGACCGTCCTTTTATTGACAGGTTATTTCAAAATATACCTCTGTTCGTAGGGTATATACTGTACATTACAGTGAGAGATATAAAACATGGGTTATATACAGTCATTAAATTGACACTATATTGTATGATACAGGTGTCATATATAATATCAATGGATGTGTCATTCAGAGATACAGGAAGCGGTTATTTTGGATTATAGGAGGAGTTATAGGGAGCGGTTATATGGGATAATTGGAGGAGTTATAGGGAGCGGTTATATGGGGTAATAGGAGGAGGTATAGGGAGCGGTTATATGGGGTAATTGGAGGAGTTATAGGGAGCGGTTATATGGGGTAATTGGAGGAGTTATAGGGAGCGGTTATATGGGGTAATAGGAGGAGGTATAGGGAGCGGTTATATGGGGTAATAGGAGGAGTTATAGGGAGCGGTTATATGGGGTAATAGGAGGAGTTATAGGGAGAGGTTATATGGGATAATTGGAGGAGTTGTAGGGAGCAGATATATGGGGTAATAGGAGGAGTTATAGGGAGCGTTACATGGAGTAATTGAAAGAGTTATAGGGAGAGGTTATATAGGGTAATAAGAGGAGTTATAGGGAGCGATTATATGGGGTAATAGGAGGATTATAGGGAGCACTTATATGGGTAATAGGAGGAATTATAGGGTGTGGGTATATGGGGTAATAGGAGGAGTTATAGGGATTGCTTATATGGAGCAATAGGAGGAGTTATAGGGAGCCTGTATAAGGGGCAATAGGAGGAGTTATTATAGGGAGAGATAAGATGAGCAGCTTGCGGTGGGATAAACCTACTTTGTCTGAGTAAATGTATAAAACTTGTTACTTATATGTGACATAGAACCTACATTGCAGCACATTTGTACATTATCCTGACACAGACGGGCCCTCTTGTAACCTGGAGAAATCGAGGAAGCTTCACCAACGACTTGCTCACTTCTTTCAGGATGACTGGGCCACAGTTTCTAAATCTACAACCAGCAATTCTTTGGCCCTTTGGAAAATAATCTTAATTATAGGCTAAAGCTGGTAAATTCAGGGCAATATTGAAATCCCTGCTCTCTGATTGGTTAAAATTCCGTGCATTATCCAATCAGTAATGGGCCGGAAATTTTGGCAGCTTGCCAAGTTTTTCAGCCAATCAGCTTTCAGGTTTCGTTCACAAAGCGTGAAATTTGCACTTAGACTGAGGAGGTGATTGGACAGAAGGCACTGACTCCTCCCCCACCCTGTCTGCAGCCAGGCACTGACTCCTCCCCCTCCCTGCCTGCAGCCAGGCACTGACTCCTCCCCCTCCCTGCCTGCAGCCAGGCACTGACTCCTCCCCCACCCTGCCTGCAGCCAGGCACTGACTCCTCCCCCTCCCTGCCTGCAGCCAGGCACTGACTCCTCCCCCTCCCTGCCTGCAGCCAGGCACTGACTCCTCCCCCACCCTGCCTGCAGCCAGGCACTGACTCCTCCCCCTCCCTGCCTGCAGCCAGGCACTGACTCCTCCCCCTCCCTGCTTGCAGCCAGGCACTGACTCCTCCCCCACCCTGCCTGCAGCCAGGCACTGACTCCTCCCTCTCCCTGCCTGCAGCCAGGCACTGACTCCTCCCCCTCCCTGCCTGCAGCCAGGCACTGACTCCTCCCCCACCATGCCTGCAGCCAGGCACTGACTCCTCCCCCACCCTGCCTGCAGCCAGGCACTGACTCCTCCCCCACCCTGCCTGCAGCCAGGCACTGACTCCTCCCCCTCCCTGCCTGCAGCCAGGCACTGACTCCTCCCCCTCCCTGCCTGCAGCCAGGCACTGACTCCTCCCCCACCCTGCCTGCAGCCAGGCACTGACTCCTCCCCCTCCCTGCCTGCAGAGAGCTCCGCACAGGAGAGTGAAGGGAAAGGTTTGTGTGTCTGCTGATTGTGTTTTGTGGGTGTAAAGGGGGCAGCGGAGTGTTTTATTAGTGTGTGTCTTCTGTTGGTGTGTGTTTTGCGGGTGTAGAGGGGGCAGCAGAGTCTTGTTTGTGTGTTTCTGTTGTGTGTGTTTTGTTCTTGTAGAGGGGGGCTGCAGTGTGTGTCTTCAGTGTGTGTTTTGTGGGTGTCGGAGGGGTGCAGAGTGTTTTGTGTGTGTCTGCAGTGTGTGGGTTTACAGGGGGCTGCAGTGGGTGAAGAGAGGGGGGGCTGCTGGTGTGTGTTTTGTGGATGTAGAGGTGACAGGGTCTCTATTGTTGATTTGTGTGTCTCTGCAGTGTGTTTTGTAGTTGCAGAGGGGTGGCTGCAGTGTGTTTTGTGGGTGGAGGAGGGGTGCAGAGTATTTAGTGTGTGTGTGTCTGTAGTGTGTGGGTTTACATGGGGGCTGCAGTGGGTGTAGAGGGGGGCTGCTGGTTTGTGTTTTATGGATGTAGAGGGGCACCAGTCTGTTTTGTTAGTGTGTGTCTGCAGTGTGTTTTGTGGGTGTAGAGGGGGGCTGCTGTGTGTTGTGTGTGTTTTGTAAGTGTAGAGGGTGGAGCAGGGCTGCAGTGTGTTTTGTGGGTGTAGAGGGGGGCTGCTGTGTGTTGTGTGTGTTTTGTAAGTGTAGAGGGTGGAGCAGGGCTGCAGTGTGTTTTGTGGGTGTAGAGGGGGGCTGCTGTGTGTTGTGTGTGTTTTGTAAGTGTAGAGGGTGGAGCAGGGCTGCAGTGTGTTTTGTGGGTGTAGAGGAGGGGAGCTGCACAGTGTGTAGGGGGGACCGCAGAGTGTGTGTTTGTGTATATAGGGGGGTGTTGCAGAGTGTGTGTTTGTGTGTATAGAGGGGGGGCTGCAGTGTGTGTGTGTGTGTGTGTGTGTGTGTGTGTGTGTGTGTGTGTGTGTGTGTGTGTGTGTGTGTGTGTGTGTGAATGTAGACAATGGTGCTGATAAAAATCAATATGACTAAAAAATGTATTTTTTTTTATGAAAAATTAAAAATAAGCCTACATTTAGCCTATAATAGTAATAATCCCCTCAGAACAGGGCATTACTGGCCAATAATGCCCTGGCTGGGTTAAAGTCCCTCGGCTTCGCCTCGGGCCTTCAACTCTTCCAGCCTGGGCATTATTGGCCAGTAATGCCCTGTTCTGAGGGGATTATTACTTAATTATACCATCCAGACATCTCAAAGTCCATCAAAAGCAACATACGCTGATATCTGAAGGGGAATTTACTAAGCCACTATGTGTTCACCAACAGCTAAAGAAAATGGTCGTTAAGATAGCTCTTTTCATTTTAGAGTTTATATTCTGCATTTATTACTGTAGAGTGGGATATGACTTACATAATGCTCGTTCCTAACCTGCTTTTCCAACACAGACGTATAAACCTTTTTTAAATTGGGCACGTACCACTATTTTTTTATAGCAACCATTCTGACCCCTGACTGACATCTCCTCAAACCCTTCGCCAATAGGGAAGTAAGGAGTACATTGCAATGCGTCTCTAGTATAATATTTTTTATAATAACCCAGGCAAACGTGGTTTGTTAAAAAATGAGGCACAAGTTAGGTTGTAATTACAATACTTCAATTAAGTATATCATTTTGGCATGAATCGCAAAATGTGCATATCTTTTCTCAGTTTCCCTTGTGTAAAGTGGAGATTAATACCTGCGATTGACAAAAAGAAAATGTGAAGTAATTCACATAAAATATTTTATCTTTTGTTTAATGAATAACTATGCTGTGTTATGGCCCTTAAAAAGGCAATCCAAGCGGCCCTTTAAAAAAAAAATATATTTATATATATGTATATATATATTGTTTTTGTTTCAATATATGCCGCCTTTGATTACCTTTATTGAAAACTAATTACCTAAGCTGCCGATCGATTCGTTGTCCTGTGATCCATCAGCAAAGATCCTGGTGCCCAGGGTTCACTAAATGGCCGCCTTTCGGTTTCAATCAATCCTTCAGTGTAACTCAGCAGCTACAATGTATTACTAAGGTAACATTATCTATTGTTACAGTTTGCAGCTCAAACTGCTGGGAACATTGGCAACATATTATCAGGAAACAGGAAAGTGTTGCAAAGTTCTTGCACTGATGGAGAGCGGAGATAAAGTCTGCTTATAGAAATCAAAGGATACTCAGTATATTAACACTCATTAAAAATGACATTAAGTTGAAAAAAAAAATGCAAAGTATAACAACTTCTACACAAGTTTGTTGTTTTTATTTTCTTTCTTCTTTTCCCACTTCTTGACAAATTGCTTTTATTTATGGCTCGCAGGGAACGTCCCCAGACAATGAAACACAGAAGGCTGGGATAAAGAGAAGTTAGAAAGGCCGAAACCAAGGAAACCAGCGAACAGGGAAGAATGGGAGAAAGAGAGAAAAAAATACTAATAAATAAAGGCAAATCTTTCTACTTTATGAGATTCAGATCTTATTAATCGCTGGTAGGATTCTCTCGGGTTACTTTGCTTGGGGCATATGATTTCTGTAAGTCTTGTCTCAAATAAAGCCAGTTGAAACATTATTGCCATGCTATGCTTATTTTAACCCATTGAATGCTGAAATAGTTCTGCAATCTTTCAGCACATGGTAGGGGTGTTACTGCAAGAAACCCTAAATGTCCAAAACAAAATGTAAACGCACCATATCAGGCCCTGTGTCTATACTATATATATATATATATATATATATATATATATAAAATATAAAAATCTGATATGTAATATACAAATGTGTGGGTTTTTTAAATAAAGTGAAATAGCCATTTTTGGTCCTCAAAAGGTCACTGAATGGGGCAAATACAGTTACATTACCTATTTATATATCAGGCGTTATTTTTCCTTCATTTATTATAATTGTACATTCATATAAAGGCAATATACATTAATATGGTTGAGGTATGGTGTGGATATACATTATTTAACACCCATACGTTATACAGTCTATTACTTTCTATACCATATTACTTCACACAAACATATCGTTTTAATCACTTAAAAACATAATATAGTTTATGATATGTCTACACGATCCCTAATATATATCTTTGCATGGCATGTACGTTTTTGGGAATGAGAGGATTAAGTCCTATACTCATTACTTTGCTTTTTGGCTATTCCCAAAAATAAGCCCATGATAATCAGGGGCCTGGATGTGAGTAATGGCAGCTTTTCGGAAGGTGCTAAATATTGCAGCGTTATTCCCACACGCTAACATGACCGGGGGTCCGAGAATCTCCGCTGTTAGGTAAACTGCTCATTACCATATGATTTGCATATAAAGACGCCTAAGGTCCGTAAAAAATGTTAGGATCCGTTGTTTTGAAGGAAATTCCAGGACATCTTTGGGGATCCATGTTACGCCTATGGATACATTAAATCGAGGTGACGAAACGTTAAAACAATTTGCAACCTTCTGAGGATCTTCCCCGAAGTTGTAAAAGAAAGAAGCATTCTTTCCTGGTAATTATCTTTAAAAAGATCACGGAGATCCAACGCTGCTTAACGTTCGGGATAAAACAGACCCAAACACCATACGCCCAGTGTTAAGGCCCTAAAATTGGAAAGGAAATCATGTAGTGGAAACCTTTTTTTTTACAAAAAAAATCACATCAAATGCAGCTCTTGTTAAATGCACAGGTGGGGAAAGAAATAAAGCAGGTATACAAGTGAGATATGGTGGCTGAGGAAAGACTTGGCTATAAATACATGGAAAGAATGGTTTAAGAATGTGAAGAAGAAGGAAAAAAATTATTTGGCAAAACACAGCAATAGCATAAAGGCCATAGATATGACTTAAGCCTTACATGTATGGGGGAGAGAGATGGAGGGAGGGAGAGAGGAAAAAAAAGAGAGGGGGGGGGGAGAGAGAGAGGGGAGGGAGAGATGGAGGGAGGGAGAGAGAAAACCGGGGGGGGGGGGGGGGAGAGAGAGAGAGAGGAGAGAGTGAGAGAAGGAGGGGGGAGAGAGAGAAAAAGAGGGGGGAGAAAGATGGAGGGAGGGAGAGAGAGAAAAAAGGGGAGAGAGAGAGAGAGGAGAGAGTGAGAGAAAGAAAGGGGGGTGAGAGAGAAAAGGAGGGGGGAGAGATAGGGGAAGAGAGAGAGGGAGGAGAGAGAGAGAGAAGGGGAGAGAGAAAAGGGGGGAGAGAGAGGGGCCTAATACATATCTGGTTTGTATATGTGACCACCCCTCTCTTAAGGCCATGGTAATCCCATAGGTGTGTGTGTGTGTGTGTGTGTGTGTGTGTGTGTATAACATTTCTGTCATACAAGTCTATAGGAGCATGCATGTGGATGTTTGAGATACAGTACTGCAAGATGAAAGTGACAATGTGATTATTATATGGTGGTGCAGGTGTCACATCTGCCTGTCACATCACAATGTTATGAAAGCCCAGGGTTATTGTCACATATGATGTGACAGTCCTGGCAAGCAACTGCCTCTGCCATTCATTGCAATAATACAAAAGGAAGAAGCTTGTGCAGGTCTCAGGTGCTTCCTAACCTAAGAAATCAACTTTTAACTACATATGATCAGCATTATTTTACCAAACACTTCCCAACAGGGTATGCCATGCAATGTGTGTATAGCATTCTTTAATCACAAACGCATATATTGTAAAGCCTGAAGTTATATACATATATATTAGTGTTTGCTGCTCATTTCAATAGCTGAATGGTACACTTGTGCAGTGTATTATTTACTGCTGCAAAATACAAATGAGCTTTAAAAAAAAAAAAAAACATTTTAATCAAGTGCAACCTGCTTCTCTCCCTAATTTATTCTAATGTTTAAATTGTGGGGTATTTACAAACAATGACATTTACAATACTGTTAATTAACGATGTTGAATTCTTTTTTCCCAGTGGCTTATTTATTATAGGACATCTCAGTCAATTCCTGCTAACTGGAAGACGCGGAGAAAACATTTGCATATGTCAAAAGAAATGTGGATTAAAGCAGATCTATTTAGTTTATATTGAATTATATGAAATAGTCCGCAGATCACAGCCACGGCTCCTTTCTATAGTCTCTCAGCATTGAAAGGGTCAATCTATTTATTGAAGTAAGTCTTTTTTTATTAGGAAAAAAAACCCCTCATCGTGGAAAGAATCAATTCATCTACCCTTTTCTATTCAAGCAAAAATCAGACGTTACCCTCCAGGGACAGCCCCAAATCCTAATATTGTTCTGCCCTTATTACTTGTGTGTGTGTGTGTTTTGTTTTTTTTAATAAGTAATTAGGGTCTGGGAAGGAATATAATATCCATTCTTAAGCTGTGTGGCCCTATAGCACAGAACATATGTATATAACCATTTAAACCCCTTGCTTGCCCTTTCTTTTGGCGAAAAAGTTGGAGAACAAAATTCCCACAGAAAAATAATGACAATGGGTAAATATTCGCAAAAAGGAAGATTTTGATGCCTATATTTTGAACAAATCATTGCCACAGACTTCATATTACAAAAAAAGCTATAATAAATAAGACAACTGCCTCTGTTAATCCAAACTGATTTCGTCAAAGGCTTTGCCACGCAACTCTCAACAATATTTAATGTAATTCAATGTGTGTGTGTGTGTGTGTGTGTGTGTGTGTGTGTGTGTGTGTGTGTATAAATAAATGAGTTCTTCAGTATTTGGACTAAATTTATGTAATAGGACAAGCTTTTGAGAGTGTGTATATATATATATATATATATATATATATATATATATATATATATATATATATATAATACCTTATAGGGCCACCAGAGGGCATACTTTAAACAATAAATGCATATCGCTTTCAATAAAATAACTCCATATAAAGTGTATATGGGGTTTTATAAATGTAGAATAGTAACTTTAAAATACACATCAACACCAAAAATGTTATGGTAGCTTTGTAATAATGTAGTTTTGTTATAATCTTTTGATGGGCAACAGTTAATTACGTTTCTCTCCTACATCCCACTTCAATAATGCAGCATAATAAGGGGAAAAGACACAATCTTAGTGTCTGCCTGTGTTTACAATATTCCTTTTTAACATGTTTATATTATGCATGGCAACAAATAGGATTTAAAATTTGTTCAGGAACATTTACACAACACGGGAGGGGCAAGTCAAATGGAGAACATTTGCTTTCCTATAAAACAATGTTTCTTTATTCAGATTAATAGATGTGAAATTGAATTATGTATAAAGATCATCCTGTGCTATGAATTTGGAAATGATCCTCTCAACCAGCAGTGGGTGTTACATTGTAATTCTGCATCCACATACAATTAGACTTGTTTTTGTTATTAGAAGTTAAGGGAGAAACGGGACTTTCATTTTGCTGCAAGTGTAGGAAATAATAATTATTTTTTTTGGGTGGTGTAGTGTGAGATGGAAATGTCTCAAGCCCTAAATGAAAACAGCTTTCTAAACGGAGCAACAAAAAAAAAGACATGAAATGTGTACAAAATTGGAACTTTTCTGGGATTATTTCCACCCAGAAATACAAGCAGGTTTTTATCTTGATCTGTGTAGTTATATAATCAAATCTTGTTATTTCATCATTTGCTATACAGGACTTAATATATTATCCTGCCAGGACTAGATTCCCTTTACAAAATCAAGTAAAACTATATTAATCCTTAACAGAAACTAGTTGGTGTGTTATAGTATAAGAAAAACTGCATTATAGTATATCAGGATTTGAGGCGTTTTATTAGATTTGTAGCATATGACAGGAACTTATAAGAGCAGAACTACCTTAACACACACACACACACACACACACACACACACACACACACACACACACACACACACACACACACACACACACACACACACACACACACACGAAGATAAGTCCATTCTTTATATAAATACTATTTATCGCAGTACACAAATACACAACTGCTTATGACATATGACTTGATATTACTCTATCATCTCCTTGTGAATCTCTCTGCCATGCGCCGCTATATTATCTATCAATATATAAGAAATATTTTAAAATATATATATATATATATATACTTATATGTGTATATGCTTATATTTATTTATCCATATATCTTATCTATCTAATAGTAATAGATCTATAAATGTTGTATAAATGATAGATAGATACATACATAAATACATCATATATATATATATATATATATATATATATATATATATATATATATATATATATATATGTATATATATATATATATGTATATATATGATAATAGATAGATAGATAGATAGATAGATAGATAGATAGATAGATAGATAGATAGATAGATACACAGATAGATAGATAGATAGATAGATAGATACATACATACATACATACATACATACATACATACATACATACATACATACATACATACATACATTGATGGATACATAGATAGCCATGTAAAGGCATATCATTCGTCCAGCAAACACTGATAAATAGCAGAAGACGCCCCTGTTAATAAAATACCAAATGGAAGATTGTGGGAATTATTTCTTCCTCCCTTTGTACTTTTATTCTTCTTATTTTTTCAAACTTCAAACTGGAGCTTCCCTGCTCTCATCTTGTGTAATGATGGGGGGTGATGGGGGGGGGGGATGATGGGGGGGGGGGGGGTGATGGGGGATGAAGGGGGGGGGGGTGATGGGCTCATCTGATCTTTTAGTGTCTGCAATATTCAGGCACCATATTAATGCCACCTCCAGAGCACAAAGAAAGCCATTGGCCAAACATTAAGTTCCTTTAGTCTTCCAGTCTGCTAGATGAAATACCTCGGATCTGTTTCCTATTGAAATATATCTAATCCATATGAAACCTAGACTAAAATAGGTGTTGTGGTGAATTGGGGAGAGCAATTTTCTAACATCTCCCACACTCCTTAATTATAAAATTAGGATAGCCTCAAGCGGTATATCTATCTATCTATCTATCTATCTATCTATCTATCTATCTATCTATCTATCTATCTATCTATCTATCTATCTGTGTGTGTTAGGGTGTGTGCGGTATGTATATATGTGTATATATAGCTGTATCTGTATCTGTATCTCTCTCTCTCTCTCTCTGTATATATATATATATATATATATATATATATATATATATATATATATATAGCTGTATATCTCATAATTTACTTATACATATGTGTGTGTATATATAGCGAGAGAGAGGAAGACAAAACTTTTTAGATCATATTATCTATCTATCTATCTATCTATCTATCTATCTATCTATCTATCTAGATAGATAGATAGATAGATAGATAGATAGATAGATAGATAGATAGCTAGATAGATAGATAGATAGTATAAACTCAATCTTAAAAGTGCCTAACATAGTATGTTATGTAACTCTTAATTCCCCCATACCAACGGTATATCATATATACTACTGTATATGCTACAATTATTATTCAGATTTATTTTAAACTATATATATATATATATATATATATATATATATATACATACATACATATATATTGTCAAATAAATGTTAACTGTAACTATAAATAATATTTCGTCTCCCTTTTCATTGTAATCCTTCTTTCTTTTCCCCTAAACAATGCTACACATTGTTACAATTTACTTCAATACTTAAACAAAACAAACACACAAAACAAACCCTTGCAAATGATGAATAAAGGTCACATTAAAACCCTGCAACGCATTACAACCCCAAGCAAATACTGCAGGGGTTTCCACATAAGACAATGTTACATGCTATCACTTGCCCAGATAACTAATATATTGAGTTTGCTAACTGACCTGCTAGTCCCATCTGATTGCAGAATAAAGAAATTGGAACAGTTCATTTTGGAGTAATTAAGCTCATTCACAATCTATTTATCCAGCTTCACTCCTCTGCTTTCTTCCCCCCTCTGATTCTCTGCTTGATCAGTTGTTGAATCTAAAGCCACCCATTAACCTGGCATAGCCTGATTTTCCAAGTCAAAGAACCAGCAGCTTTGAAGAATTTCATTCAAAGGGAATCTTCTACAAGATTACCCCTGTGGCTAAAATTCCTCTTAAATAAATACCTGGTGAGAAACCCAAGGGAAAAAAAGAGAGAGCTATACTTTGCAAAGAAAGCAGGAATGATTAATTAAAATAAGCCCCCTTGCAAGGTAAACACACAACTTTATGTGACAGATATTACTATAAAGCAACCCCTTTTTCTTGATCAATACTAAAATGATCATTTTTAAAGTCATTTTCTAAACCTAAAAGAAAAAAATATTAGATAAAATAGTCCTATTGACACCCCCCCCCCCAGAAAATGCAATTAGCATATACTAAACAACGCGTATTAAACAACACGCAATTATCTACGAAATATCCTCATTTTTTTCTGATTTAGGATATCCGTCCCCCTACCAAGTCTATGGTGTATACATAAAATCCCACAAATCAAAGCCAACCTAATATTATTTCCAGTCTTTCTCAGCTGCATCTTCCATACAATATATATATATATATATATATATATATATATATTAGCATACAGTATATTTACATTTGATATATATATATATATATATATATATATATATATATATATATATATAAATAAACATACATGCATACATACACACACACACACATATACATACACACACTTCTAAGTGTATTTGCTATTTTAGCAGGTTGGTTTAGGCTATCCTAATGGGAACCTTTGTAAGGTTTTCTGTTTGCTCTGATCCTTTCCTTAGAAGGAAGCTCTAAATTTCAATGTCCCTTAAAAATAAATCTGCAACACCTTTAAGCGGTTAGACACATGGTGGGTGAATGTATGATCAATAACTGATGATGAAAAGGGGTTTTGTGTTGAGGGCTTTTATCTGTGTGTTGAAAATCCCCTGTTGTGGGATGAGCTGTCTCTTTCAAAGTTAGCAAACTGGGCAAGAAACGGCATTTCATGGTCCCAAATTTAAAAGAGACCCCCCTCTGGAGTTCTGCCCCAGCCCACTTTAAGCCACCGAAACTGATTGCATCTGAGATCAAAAAAGGATCTAGGATTTTTACTTAGTTAAGGGAGAAAGTCCTTATTTGTCTGCTATATACAGTGTGTGTGTGTGTGTGTGTGTGTGTGTGTGTGTGTGTGTGTGTGTATATATGTATATGTGTATATATATATATATATATATATATATATATATATATATATATATATATCCATGGGCGGTGGAACTGATATATGAATTAAATTAGTCATATAGATGAAAAATAATTGAACCAGCACATTTTCACCTGCAAAAAAAATACAGAAAGCGTAAAGCACACGATACATTTCTTGCGGTTATTTAATTCTGTGTCGGGGGCTTGTTTTACTGTATGTTTTGTAGAGGAATAACGCAGGGGAAACAAATGTTTTTTTTCTGGGTGAAAATTATTATTATTTTTTAAATCAATGTTGTCTCAAGGCTTCATTAACAGAAAAAAATATGACAGTTTGCGTTTAGTTAGTTTCAATTAAAACCAGTGTCACTATTTGGTCTTAAAAGTCTAATTATTCTTGAATCCTTCTGCAGACCCTCAAACAGGCAAAAAAAATTGCAATTATCCAGCATGGTGTATATTTACCCTGCTCTGCATATCCCTTCTTGCTTTTATTAAATTAAAAGGAAGGGGGGGGGAGAGAGAAGAGAAAAATCTTTATCTCCAGCCAGTGCTATAAGATAAATTGTTTAATTTCCAATGCAGACATATCAGGGAATGGATCTCAGAGCCTTTCTGAAGGCAGGATATTACAGAGTTCTGCCCCAATGTTGGTACCAAGCTCTTGTGTAATGTGGCTATCTTTTTTAGGTTATCCAACATCACCCTCCTCTGTTCTCCCTCTTAGATTATCAGCCCCGATCACCAGGTGCAGCTTGGGGAAGGTTTAGTGGGTTTTCAATCTTTTGTGCAGGACACAATACAGACACACTTCTATACTCATGGTGCCTTCAATGTGCCCCCCCCCCCCTCCCCAAAGCAACTGGGAAAGACTAACTCATTATTCATGACTGTATATAAACTCCTTTGTCTACCCTAAAAGATCATGATTGTTTTTTCAACCCACCCCTTTAAAAAAAAAAATTAAAAAGGGACCAAAATAATATACCAAGATCTACTGCCTACATTTAATTAACAAAAAGCTGATTTTTCCTACTTCAGGTTTTTCTGCAGCAATGAAATAGTTAAAAACACATCGCATTTCCCCCTAAAAAAAGAAAAAAGACCCCTTAAAACATAACTTTTATTTATATTGGGGGGGGGGGGGGGGTGGCATGATGTAATATGAAACATATTTACTGCCAAAAATGTCTTGTAATACAAGATTGGGCTATCTTCTTTCAATTGTGACACCCCTAATTACATACACCCCCCCCCCTCAAAAAAATTGATATGAAATATATGTATTTTAACCCCCGTTTAAGGATATATCCAAAACCCTTGCAGTCATTCTGCTGCAGAACAAATCCTATTTTGGTGGAAGATACTTCTGGCATTTTCCGGGACCCCTCTTCTCCCCTTTAATTTGACATGGTTAAATGTCTTACACATTCAATGTACTTGACATGAAATGTTATGCCCAGTACACACACAGCATACAACAATAATAAAACAGTCATTGCTACATACCCCAGTTTCGCAGGTGTCCAAAAGTACATAAAATAGCTCATTTCAGACCTAAATGTAATAAAGAAGTTAAACTGGGACCCTGTGGTATATTGATTCAGGTGCCTGCCCCCAAAAGACCCCCTTTATATTTTTAATTATAACCTGCCTTTTTTTTTTTTTTATTCCTTGGGATTAAAAAAAAGGGGGAGGGGGGAAGAATTCAAGGACAAAGCAATGAGGTTTTCTTATAAGTCACCCCCCCCCCCCCTCTTATCCTAATAAATTATTGGGGAATGGATGGACTAAAATCCTAACTGAGAAAGGCTGGGCACTATTTGACTGTGCAGAATGAAGCCGCATCACGGGCGCGCCGGGATATAGCAGCAGCAGGAATGGAGTTCAAATGTCAGCAAGTTTGAAGGAGGGGTGGCTGAGTGTGTATCCCTCCGCCTTGCAATCTCTGCTGTATGCTTTTCTCTTTAGGAGTCTGCATGGCACATTTACTTGGGATCCTTCTCCCTGGACATCCTACAGAGACTCTTCCCCGGGACTTATCACTCAACCCCCCCTCCCCTGGTTTCTGGATAGCAACCCCTGCCACTCACCCCCATAACAGATCTGTACCAGGCAACCCCTTGGATATCTCCCTCCCCACTTCTTTGTAACAGGCAGGTGAGATCACCCCCCTATTTTTGGGGGGAGGGAGGGGGGTGGGCATCAGCCTTCAATCATGATCAGAAACCTCTGAATCCTTCTCATGCTGGATTTGGGACCAAGGAAGCATACCTACCTCCTCTCTCTCCTTTGCAAACAGCTGGGATTTTTGGAAAGTTTTGGTTGAATTCTTTGGGGGGGGGGGGTCTTTTTGTTTTTCCTGGTTTTGGGGGGGGGCTTTGAACTCAGGCAATCCCAGGGGTGTGTGGCATGGATATCGCAACAGGTCCTGAGTCGTTGGAAAGGTGCTTTAACAGGGGGCAAACTGACTGTGCCAAGATGCTGGACGGTATTAAAATGGAAGACCACCCTCTTAGGACTGGCACTGCCACTTTAGGAGTTTTGCTGGGTGAGTGTCATTGGGATGATCCGTATGATGATGGACAATCAATGATCCCAGCCCCTGACAAGGGTTCCCATAGACCGGATCTCCTTACTGTCCCAAACCCTGATCATATTCACTCTTTGGCATGTTGCTGTTCAACTTTCTTTCTCTGTAGGGTCCACTGGGTGTTTCAAAGGTCTTTAACCCATGAGGTGCCAGCTGTGCTCACAATGCAGAGCCCTCTTTAGCACTCATTACCTTAAAAAAAAAAAAAAACAAGTTTCTTTACCCAATAACTAACCCCCTCCCTAAAGAAAGAAATCCCTGTAATGTAAACTGGTGGCAGGGAGAAAGGTGTCATGTGTAGGAAGTGAACTTCTCCCTGCTTACTTCTCGCTTTGTAGGGTGGGAGAAGGGAGATCCTACAGTAAGTGTTACTGGACCCCAGAGAAAACCTGGAACTTATGTCGCTAAAAGTGAATGTTTTTTTGTTTGGTTATTTATTTAAAGGTAATAGTTTTATGATCAGTAATTAATAGGAATATACTAAGGCAGAGAGACAGAGCAGGGAAGCTATTAGTGACTGTCTCTATATATCTATATAACACTACCATTATAATCATGTAGATAGATGTATGTTTATTTATTTATATATATATATATATATATATATATATATATATATATATATATAGACACACATTCATGTTAGATATGTATATATTTATTATGAATGATAAGCGTGTGTGTGCTCCTCATGCACATACAAATACAATCATAAGTATGTATAGTAATTTATTTACATTATATATAATATATTTACATTATATATATATATATATATAAAATGTAAATCTCTCTCTCTCTCTCTCTCTCTCTATATATATATATATATATATATAGCTCTAAAGCGCAACGGCCATTCTGTAGCATGAAGAAGTGATTATGTATGTGTGTATATTAGGTTAATATATATGTATAAATATAGATATAGGATAAACACCCCGAAATACACAGGGGCAGCATGAAGAAGTGATTATAAATGTGCGTGTGTGTAAATCTCTATATAAACCCCAATATGCAGGCAGTGTTGCATGAATAAATGATTATGTGTATATATATATATATATATATATATATATATATATATATATATATATATATATATATATATATATATATCAACATACAGTATATGATGAATATGTGTTGAATATGTGTATATGCATATGTATATGTATATATATATTATATATAGACACACATACTGTCCATGCACACACACTGTATTATGAAGTAATAGGGTGTATAATGTGTATATATAATGATGTCTATCTATAGTTATGTGCATATAATGTGTATATATTCGTATATATAAAGTTTACATATACTGATGTGTATATATAATTTTGTATATACTGTATACTGATATATACATATATATGTGTATATATATATATATATATATATATATATGTGTGTATGTGTGTGTGTGTGTGTGTGTGTGTGTGTGTGTGTGTGTGTATATATTCTGATATGTATATATAATACTGTGGATATATACATATATACTGATGTATATATATAGTGCAGAATTAATGAGATCTTCAGTATTAGCTGATAACTTTTTTATTTGGACTAACAATTTATGTCATAGGAGAAGCTTTCGAGAGTTTTCCTCTCTTCCTCAGGTCGAGCAATACTGATATATATAGTATTAGTATTGGCTGACCTGAAGAAGGGAGGATAACTCTCGAAAGCTTCTCCTATGACATAAATTGTTAGTCCAATAAAAAAGGTATCACCGAATACTGGAGAACTCATTTACTCTGCACTATATATATAGTATATATATATATATATATATAGATATATATATATATATAGATATATATAGATATATATATAGTGTTTGTGTGTGTGTGCA
>NC_134503.1:27242975-27270475 GCF_040206685.1 Ascaphus truei
GGCACGTTAGATTGATTTTAATGTGTTTTACGTTTCGACTTCTCAAGAATATTTCGTTTTTTTATTCTCCCCGTGGCAATTTCCAAGAGCCACGTGGTCCAAAGGTTTGGTGACATCCACCTCTTTCGAGACACAGGACATTAGAAAATTCAGACGTGGAATGCCATTGTTATTCATTCGTAACCCGACGCTAGGGACAGGTTTTCCTCTCTCTCCGTATATTACCAATATTTCTGTTTTCGTGCAAAGTATATTTGCTGATCAGAATTCGATTGAGCCATTGATTGAGCCACCTGTGCTGAAGCAGGGATATCCCTAATACTTCCCCTGTGGGTGGCCCTTGAGGACTGGAGTTGGCCACCCTTGCAGCTTCAGCACAGGGGGCCCAATCAGTGGCTCAGTCAATGACGAGCCAACTCCAGTCCTCAAGGGCCACCAACAGGTCTGGCGTTCAGGATATCCCCGCTTCAGCACAGGTGGTTCCATCAGTGGCTCAGTCTCCACTGATGGAGCCACCTAAGCTGAAGCAGGGATATCCTGAATGCCTGACCTGTTGGGCAGGGTCTCGGGGACTGGAGTTGAGCACCCCAGCGTTAACCCTTCGCAGCGAAAGGGTTAAGCCTCCTCGCCTGTTTAGGGACAGCGAGGCCCTGTAGGTATTCATGCTTAGTGGCGATAAAAGAAGATATCACTGTGTATGGCCTTGTTAAACCCCCGGCAGCCAGTGTGACAGAACATGGCCACCTGCCGGGGAGCTGTCACTACAGACTGACAGCGGGCGAGGTTTAATAGAAAGATGGATGGAATCAAAACAACAACAAAAAAAAGGCCCCCGGAAACCCCCATCTCTGCAGCGTTTGAATGGGAATGTTCTGTGTCCTCGTCGCCTTGCAGTTTGGGATTCCCCGCGGGGTGAGGGAGGGTGTGCAGCGTTCAACATACAAGCGCTTGTTTTTTTTTTGACATTTGCGGTGGGTGTACATTTTTGCCGCGACGGAAATACTTTAGCTGATGCCGTGTTCATAAGTGTGCGTAAATACACGCAAACATGTACACACACACGCATGTCATATATACTTTGTTATCGTCTATTTGTAAAGCGCCAACGTATGCCGTTGCGTGGTACAGCAGGAGGGATATAAATTACATAAACAGAATGACAAATAAGTGCAAACGGATATAAAAGGTACCTGTCCGTGTCTATATATATATATATATATCTGTCTGTGTCTATATATATATATATCTGTCTGTGTCTATATATATATATCTGTCTGTGTGTATATATATATATCTGTCTGTGTGTATATATATATATATATATATATATATATATATCAACATACAGTATATGATGAATATGTGTGTATATGCATATGTATATGTATATATATATTATATATAGACACACATACTGTCCATGCACACACACTGTATTATGAAGTAATAGGGTGTATAATGTGTATATATAATGATGTCTATATATAGTTATGTGCATATAATGTGTCTGTGTGTATATATATATATCTGTCTGTGTGTATATATATATATATCTGTCTGTGTGTATATATATATATCTGTCTGTGTCTATATATATATATCTGTCTGTGTGTATATATATATATATATATATATATATATATATATATATATATATATATATATATATATATCTGTCTGTGTATATATATATATATCTGTCTGTGTCTATATATATATATATATATATATCTGTCTGTGTGTATATATATATATATATATATATATATATATATATATATATATATATATCTGTCTGTGTCTATATATATATATCTGTCTGTGTGTATATATATATATCTGTCTGTGTGTATATATATATATATCTGTCTGTGTGTATATATATATATATATATATATATATATCTGTCTGTGTCTATATATATATATATCTGTCTGTGTGTATATATATATATATATATATCTGTCTGTGTCTATATATATATATATATATATATATCTGTCTGTGTCTATATATATATATATATCTATATATATATATATCTATCTGTCTGTGTCTATATATATATATATATCTGTCTGTGTGTATATATATATATATCTGTCTGTGTGTATATATATATATATCTGTCTGTGTATATATATATATATATATATATCTGTCTATCTGTGTCTGTCTATTTATCTATATCTACATACTGTATATATATGCTGGGTGCACACAAACATTGAACTATAAACCAAGGAAAAAAACAAAATATATACTTAACAGTAATCAAGGTACACGCAGATAGACAGGGAACATCAGCCAGTCCAGTAGATACACAGCAAAAAAAAAGGGAGGCCCGCACACTCAGTTGTAAAATGGTAAATTTAATGTAATAAATCATCAAGCAATCAACATGCTCCAGAGCAACGTACGTTTCGGACCAACAAGGTCCTTTCTGAGAGCTTGAGAAAAGACCTTGTTGGTACAAAACGTACGTTGCTCTGGAGCATGTTGATTGCTTGATGATTTATTACATTAAAATTACCATTTTACAACTGAGTGTGCGGTCCTCCCTTTTTTTGCTATATATATATATATATATATATATATATATATATATATATATATATAAAGAAATGAGAAATAAGCCCCCGATCCTAGTGTGATATCCGAGTGTAAAGGTTTAATAATTTGGACTGTAACAATTAAAAACTCACAATATAGCCATGAGATAAAAGCGTGGTATGAGCGAACTCATGGCTATATTGTGAGTTTTTAATTGTTACAGTCCAAATGATTAAACCTTTACACTCGGATATCACACAAGGATCGGGCGCTTTTTTCCCTTTTCTTTTTTCTGTTTAGGTCACACAATGGGAGGTTGTTGAACCCAGGAAAAAGGCTGCCAGCATCCAAAAGGATTTTCAATAAGGTTTACCCAGCATTGGGTTACAGTGTCACTAAGATTAATTATATGGGCCGTGGACTTTTAATTTCTCACTTTATAATTTGTCATTATTAATATTGTTATATTTGTATACGTTTTTAGTCATATGTTTTAGTCATATATTCACTTATATAGCCATTAGTATTTAGTTCCACTCATCACCACAGAATCACACAGATACATTATTATTTCATTAATTTGGTATAATTTGGTCATCTGTGTTTTTTGTTAATTCATCACCACATATTGAAGTTCACAGTTGGGCTGAATTAACACTGTGCGACACTCCAAAGGCGCTGTCTTTGACATTATGTATGTAGAGGTATCAGTACCGTGTTAGCCGAGCTTTAATAATCAAGAACGATTAGACAATACCGTTCTGTGGCTAACGAAATGCTTTTATTTGTGCGAGCTCGCGAGATACACTGATCTCTTCTACCGGCGATGTTACAATGAATGAAGCAAGCAAGGGTTTAACTTAAAAACAGTGTCTATTGGAATGTATCTGTGACCATCTATCTACCTACCTATCTACCTACCTACCTACCTCCCTCTCTATCTATCTATCTATCTATCTATCTATTCATCTACGATAATTGAGCGCGTGATGTATATATATATATATATGAATATTTTTATTTGCTATATATATAAAGCCGTTTTAAAATATGTGTTTCAATATATATACACATACATATTTTTTAAATACATAAATATTTTAACACAGATAAATATCTATATCTATATCTATCTATATGTGTGTGTGTGTGTTACATATATACCATAAATGTTTGAATAATAGACCGGGCTACGATTTATAATTTCTGTGCTTGTACCCGGATCCAATTCGAGCACAGGCTACTACCGTATTTAACCCCGGTGTTTAATCGATCATTTACGGTATTTATATATATTTATATTTGTAGGTAACTCTGTGTATACACAATCCTGTATGTGCCTCTACCTATATTATTTACTCGCCAAGATGGTATAATATTATATTACATCGTACTGTTCATATCGCACTTTTAACCAGGCTGTATTTTGAACTGTTTCCCAATTAGGGTAAAAACATTCCATCTGTAGCCTCCGACCCATATCAATCCCCCCTATCAGCGTTGGAGCGATTAGAAAGGGAGCTGTATAAATAATCTGTATGTAATCTTACGTACTAGCCGGGTTTCAGATTGCCGAGTCATAATAAAGAAAGCTATGACACGGTCTGTGTATTAAGGAAAGTTTGGGCGACTGCAGAGAGGCAGAAACAAAAGAGGGTTGTGTCATATGCACGTTTAGCCAGATCAACCAGACGACGCAGAGCCCTTGTTTATTAATGCACTATATTCCAGAGGTCGTCCTGGATATGCCGCCTTTCTCTCCTGCAGCTACACGGAATCAGACACTTGAAGGTTCAGTCCCAGTTCGGGCCAAATTGAACCAGCGATACTTTTACCAGGCTGGCTCCTGAAGCAGAAGTCTGTTTTTTAAACCCGCTCCAACACATATCACAGCCGGTTATTTCAATGTAGTCCAGGGGTGGACAACTCCAGTCTTCAAGGTCAGGTTTTCAGGATATCCCTGCTTCAGCACAGGTGGCTCAATCAGTTGCTCAGTCGAAGACCGAGCCACTGATTGAGCCACCTGTGCTGAAGCAGGGATATCCCCAATACCTGGCCCCTTGGAGGCCCTTGAGGACTGGCGTTGGCCAGTCAATTACTGAGTCACTGATTGAGCCATCCCTGATGCAGTCCCAAGTGGGAGTGCATCTCTAGCACACGTGCCCATGATTAAGCTTCAGATTGTCAGCTCCTCAGGGCAGGAAGGATAAAAGCTGCGTCATTGGCTGGCTCCGACCGCTGTATAAAAAAAAAGACATTTACAATAGGTGGCTTTAAATCGTTTTAACCTAATCAGTGCCAGAGCGGTCTTGCAACTGATTGCAATGCAGTGTTGAAAGGGAGTCAGAAATGGTGGGTTCTCGACCCGCGTTTTCAGTTCTGGATGGCACTCTGTTAAAATCCAATCAGGCGATGAAAACAAGTAGGTTATCTGTAGGTTGTATGATCTTCCATTAAGAAAACAGTTGTCTGTAAATATCATCGTCTGTCTGGTGTTAAAGCCGCTGACAGGAATTCATAGAAAGAGTTTCCTATATAAAAAAAAAAACACCACAACATTTATTTTAACCCGTTAAGAGCTGAATTTGCCCGCAAGACATATATTTAAAGTCTCCGCCAGTACCGAGTGTTAAAATTAATTACCAAGTTGGCAGCCGCTCAGAGACGCAAAGTGACCTAATGACAGGGACGTGTTTAATGGGTTAAAGGGTCTGTCCCACGTAGGAGTAAAGTGACCCAATGACAGGGACGTGTGTAATGGGTTAAAGGGTCAGTCCCATGTAGGAGCAAAGTGACCTAATGACAGGGACGTGGTTAATGGATTAAATATATGTGTAAACACCAATAAAAAAAACTTTTAACATCTCCATAGTGTTTTTACGATACGTTTTTACGATATTTACCTAACATGTTGTGAACTGTTGTATATACAAGGGAGTTGTTCACCCAAACTGTTATTCTTTAGCGGTTCAAGTGAGTGACGCTACTAGCATTCGCCAAAGGGATAAATGGGCAGAGCGACAGTTAGCAGACAAGGTCAGAATGACACCGAACCCAAAAGAAAATAGCAAGGCATCAAGCAACTAAATTAAACGTTTCCGTTAGGGAAGTCAATGGCACTAATACATGTCGGACAGAGCCGTTAAATAAACGCCTTCCAGTGTCGCTTCCGGGTAGGGAAGGGTTAACATTCCTTTTTTTCTTTACTTCTCATGTCCCATTTATTTGTATGTAAATTGCTCAGAGCGGAGAACATGTAACTCTATATCTGCACGCACACGCATCACACGCGTCACACGCATCATCTCAGCGTTGGCTGCAGGAGGCGCCTGGAATATTACACATACGGGATTGTGTTCTCATTGTAACCATTTTCGTCGGCAATAGCACCTCGGCTTTTATCAACCTGTCGTCCAGGAGTTTTATTTTTTAGTGCACTGGTTAAAATGTGTCGTGAATTGCTGACCGATGCTCAACTGGTCAATCGCTTCGCTGCCAGAGGGGTTAGCAACATCGTCAGTACCACTGAACCTAGGTGGGACTGACCCTTTAACCCATTAAATACGTCCCTGTCATTAGGTCACTTTGCTCCTACGTGGGACTGACCCTTTAACCCATTAAACACGTCCCTGTCATTAGGTCACTTTGCTCCTACGTGGGACTGACCCTTTAACCCATTGAACACGTCACTGTCATTAGTTCACTTTGCTCCTATATGGGACCGACCCTTTAACCCATTAACCACGTCACTGTCATTAGGTCACTTTGCTCCTACGTGGGACTGACCCTTTAACCGACAGAACACGTCCCTGTGATGACCGTACACTTTCCACCTTCCATAGTTCCGTATTCGCTGTTCAACACGGAGAGAACCCGGATAACGCGCAGTTTACGATACAGCATCTTTTTATTCTCTTCAATTGCATTGTCATTCCCGATCAGCCATAGGACTTAAAGCCCTTTAACCCTGGGAACAAGGACACCCTTCCTGCTGTCGGCTTAACATGTTTTCACTCGAACCTTAGTGCTGTAACTGGGCCGTTAATAATCTGAATTTAGATAAGAAAATGTGGGTTCTAAAACATTTCATGGCTTTACTGGTTAACTGAGCGTTATATTGAAAAATGCCTTTGTTTTCAGAATATTGGGTACTTTTGATATAGTCCGAAACTGGCTGTTTTCGGTTGAAACATCCCATCTGAAGTCTGTTGGGCTGGGGAAGCCAACTCCAGTTCTCTTCGACTGAGCCACTGATTGAGCCACTCGTGCTGAAGCAGTGATATCCTGAAAACCTGACCTGTTGGTGGCCGTTGAGGACTGGAGTTGCCCACTTCTGCAGTAGGGATTTTCAACCCAAATGTAGAGTGGCCATACGTCCCGGTTTAGCCGGGACCGTCCCGAATTTTCATTCATATTCCCGGTGTGACGACAATTCTCGTATACCGGTATTACCTCTCTGGGCGTGTATGTGTATACCGGTATTACCTCTCTGGGCGTGTATGTGTATAGCGGTATTACCTCTCTGGGCGTGTATGTATATCGGTATTACCTCTCTGGGCGTGTATGTGTATACCGGTATTACTGCTCTGGGCGTGTATGTGTATACCGGTATTACCTCTCTGGACGTGTATGTGTATACCGGTATTACCTCTCTGGACGTGTATGTGTATACCAGTATTACCTCTCTGGGCGTGTATGTGTATACCTGTATTACCTCTCACGACATGTATGTGTATACCGGTATTACCTCTCTGGGTGTGTATGTATATACCGGTATTACCTCTCTGGGTGTGTATTTGTATACCGGTATTACTTCTCTGGACATTTATGTGTATACCGGTGTTACCTCTCTAGACATGTATGTACATACCGGTTTTACTTCTCTGGACATATATGTGTATGCCGGTATTTCCTCTCTGTGCGTGTATGTGTATACCACCTCTCTGGGCGTGTATTTGTATACTGGTATTACTTCTCTGGACATGTATGTGTACACCGGTATTACCTCTCTGGGCGTGTATGTGTATACCGGTATTACCTCTCTGGGCGTGTATGTGTATACCGGTATTACCTCTCTGGATATGTATGTATATACCTGTGTTACCTCTCTGGACATGTATGTGTATACCGGTATTACCTCTCTGGACATGTATGTGTATACCGGTGTTACCTCTCTGGGCGTGTATGTGTATACCGGTATTACATCTCTGGGTGTGTATGTGTATACCGGTATTACCTCTCTGGATATGTATGTGTATACCGGTATTACCTCTCTGGGCGTGTATGCGTATACCGGTATTACCTCTCTGTGGGTGTATGTGTATACTGGTATTACCTCTCTGAGCGTGTATGTGTATACCGGTATTACCTCTCTGGGCGTGTATGTGTATACCGGTGTTACCTCTCTGGGCGTGTATGTGTATACCGGTATTACCTCTCTGGGAGTGTATGTGTATACCGGTATTACCTCTCTGTCGTGTATGTGTATACCGGTATTACCTCTCCGGGCGTGTATGTGTATACCGGTATTACCTCTCCGGGCGTGTATGTGTATACCGGTATTACCTCTCCGGGCGTGTATGTGTATACCGGTATTACCTCTCTGGGCGTGTATGTGTATACCGGTATTACCTTTCTGGGTGTGTATGTGTATATACCGGTGTTACCTCTCTGGGCGTGTATGTGTATACCGGTATTACCTCTCTGGGTGTGTATGTGTATACCGGTATTACCTCTCTGGGTGTGTATGTGTATATACCGGTATTACCTCTCTGGGCGTGTATGTGTATACCGCTATTACCTCTCTGGGCGTGTACGTGTATACCGGTATTACCTCACTGAGTGTGTACGTGTATACCGGTATTACCTCTCTGGGTGTGTACGTGTATACCGGTATTACCTCTCTGGGCGTGTATGTGTATACCGGTATTACCTCTCTGGGCGTGTATGTGTATAGCGTTATTACCTCTCTGGGCGTGTATGTATATACCGGTATTACCTCTCTGGGCGTGTATGTGTATACCGGTATTACCTCTCTGGGCGTGTATGTGTATACCGGTATTACCTCTCTGGGTTTGTATGTGTATACCGGTATTACCTCTCTGGGCGTGTATGTGTATACCGGTATTACCTCTCTGGCCGTGTATGTGTATACCGGTATTACCTCTCTGGCCGTGTATGTGTATACCGGTATTACCTCTCTGTGCGTGTATGTGTATACTGGTATTACCTCTCTGGGCGTGTATGTGTATATCGGTATTACCTCTCTGGGCCTGTATCTGTATACCGGTATTACCTCTCTGGGCGTGTATGTGTATACCGGTATTACCTCACTGAGTGTGTACGTGTATACCGGTATTACCTCTCTGGGTGTGTACGTGTATACTGGTATTACCTCTCTGGGCGTGTATGTGTATACCGGTATTACCTCTCTGGGCGTGTATGTGTATAGCGGTATTACCTCTCTGGGCGTGTATGTATATCGGTATTACCTCTCTGGGCGTGTATGTGTATACCGGTATTACCTCTCTGGGCGTGTATGTGTATACCGATATTACCTCTCTGGGCGTGTCTGTGTATATCGTTATTACCTCTCTGGGCGTGTATGTGTATACCGGTATTACCTCTCTGGGCGTGTATGTGTATAGCGGTATTACCTCTCTGGGCGTGTATGTATATCGGTATTACCTCTCTGGGCGTGTATGTGTATACCGGTATTACCTCTCTGGGCGTGTATGTGTATAGCGGTATTACCTCTCTGGGCGTGTATGTGTATACCGGTATTACCTCTCTGGGCGTGTATGTATATACCGGTATTACCTCTCTGGGCGTGTATGTGTATACCAGTATTACCTCTCTGGGCGTGTATGTGTATACCGGTATTACCTCTCTAGGCGTGTATGTGTATACCGGTATTACCTCTCTGGTTGTGTATGTGTATACCGGTATTACCTCTCTGGGCGTGTATGTGTATACCGGTATTACCTCTCTGGGCGTGTATGTGTATACTGGTATTACCTCTCTGAGCGTGTATGTGTAAACCGGTATTACCTCTCTGGGCGTGTATGTGTATACCGGTATTACCTCTCTGGGCGTGTATGTGGATACCGGTATTACCTCTCTGGGCGTGTATGTGTATACCGGTATTACCTCTCTGGGCGTGTATGTGTATACCGGTATTACCTCTCTGGACGTGTATGTGTATACCGGTATTACCTCTCTGGGCGTGTATGTATATACCGGTATTACCTCTCTGGGCGTGTATGTGTATACCGGTATTACCTCTCTGGGCGTGTATGTGTATACCGATATTACCTCTCTGGGCGTGTATGTGTATATCGTTATTACCTCTCTGGGCGTGTATGTGCATACCGGTATTACCTCTCTGGGCGTGTATGTGTATAACGGTATTACATCTCTGGGCGTGTATGTGTATACCGGTATTACCTCTCTGGGCGTGTATGTATATACCGGTATTACCTCTCTGGGCGTGTATGTGTATACCGGTATTACCTCTCTGGGCGTGTATGTGTATACCGGTATTACCTCTCTGGGCGTGTAAGTGTATACCGGTATTAATTCTCTGGGCGTGTATGTGTATACCGGAATTAACCTCTCTGGATTGGTCCTGACCTGCTTGGGGGGCTGTGGGATTTCCCCGAGCAGGGTGAGAGCAGGGCTGTTTTGCGAGGGGGCTGGGAGCTTCCTCCATCCGGGTTGACTGCTGCTGGATTATGCAGCCAATCAGTAGAAGGTGTCAGTAGCCTGGGGGCGGGGCCAAGGAGAAAAAAGAAACAGCATGGAGCAGAGAGAGGTGAGAGTAGTGTGTGTGTGTGTGTGTGTGTGTGTGTGTGTGTGTGTGTGTGTGTGTGTGTGTGTGTGTGTGTGTGTGTGTGTGTGTGTGTGTGTGTGTGTGTGTGTGTGTGTGTGTGTGTGTGTGTGTGTGTGGCTCGAGCACGTCGCACCTTCAACCATTGTGTCCAGTATTTTTTTACAACCCTAGATATCCTTTGTTTTATAAATCATATTGAATGTGTCCCACTTTGTACTTTGGAAAGACTGGTCACCCCACCCAAAGGGCCTTCTCTGCATATTGAGAATTTATCACAAAAATACAAGTAAGGCCCAAAATGTGCATATGTAGCACTTTGTTTAGTGGGACAGCAGCTGTCAGATAGCACAGAGCTATTTCTATCACATTAAGCCTTAGGCCCTTGTACTTGCCTAAATACCACAGGTAGTACTTAAAAAATGTTCTTCTATATCAGCGTTTGTCCAAAAAGGTGTGAGAAGTCTCGCCCGGAACTGCTTCTCACTAACCTTGCGGGGCTCCCTGTGTGCTGAGTGCGCGAAAGGTTTTTTTCGGCGTGGAAATCTCATTTTAAGTTGTGCTTGCCCCTGCGCTCACCTGAAATGCTGAGTACACCTTTGGTGCTATAAAATTAAAGATATACATACATAAATACATACCTGAAATGTCTCCGTCTGCGCCCTCAGAGTCAGGAGTTAGTTTGTTCATTTTTGGCGCAGAAATGGCGGCGCTGGGCGTACAGATGTTAATGGGATGTATGGAAAAAAGGATGTTTTTGTGCGTCCAAAAATGGAGAAACGGCGTCCAAATCGGCCGCCAAGTTAACCCTGGTGTGAATCCTAAAACGTCTGTTTTTAGCGCTGGCGCAGAATGAAGTCGCTCTGTATCTCCCCAAACATGTGTCTGACGAAGCGCAGAGGTTAAATTATATAGGTAACAAACTAATAATGTATATAATGTATATTTACTGACATTAGATACAAATAAAATATACCCATTATTCTGTTTTAAGTCACATTGTATCAATCAACACTACACCACGTGTCAAAAATCATTTCATACGCGTCACACGTACACGTCACGTAACGACCGTCGCACTGCGAACATTTACTGAAAGTTATTGATTATTTGAAATGTCACACCGAGCTGAATCGCGTTCCCGCGAGCTTCAGGGAATCTTTGACTCGAGCACACAATATGGCCGCCGGGGTCAGCCTCAGTCCGGCAGCCTATAGAAAGCCGCCACACCATTGGGAGATCACATACAGTTTCCTGTTGGGAGCCATGTTGAATGAGCTACAGAAAAGAGCAGGTAACTTCGGGGTCCCCGAACGTTGGACCCCAGCGATTCACCCCCAGGGTACCTCAGGGTTTATAGATATATATTTTTTAATTGTATATATTTTTCTTACATTAGCGGTGTTGCTGCTTTTATTCTTAAACCTTCCTACCGCCTCCGCAGGGAAGCCTTGTCATGTATCTACTAACTCTTTACAAGCCTCCCAAATGTGTTAATCTCCAGCTCCCTAGTATTCATTCTTGGTCTACATCTCCTTTTTCCCCTCTAATTTTCTGTATTTACCTCCCTGTAATGATGACGCATTGATAATCCTATAATTATACTTACTATTAATAATTGTCTCGTTACTCCTACTGGTTTTCTTTGTAGTTGTTACAGTTATACAATATTTTCTTCTTCCCGTGTGGTGTCGTAAGAGAAACACAAATCAAAGTGACAGCTTCCGCCTTGACGTGAAGCAAGAATGTCCTCTTATGTAAATCTGACAGACGTACGAGACGGGTTACCTGAGGGCCGTCCCGCTGCCGCTGATCTCTCCGGCACGGAGGTTATCGCCGCCTCAGACCTGGCGCAGAGAGAGAAGGAAACAGCGGCAGTTACAGACGCAAACCGTGCTACATCCTATTATAATACTGTGCAGAGCAGCCAATCCCCTAACTGCTCCTATAACTCCTCCCCCAACTGCTCCTATAACTCCTCCCCTAACTGATCCTATAACTGATTCCTCTAACTCCTCCCCTAACTGATCCTATAACTCCTCCCCAGCTGATCCCTATAACTCCTCCCCTAACTGATCCTATAACTCCTCCCCTAACTGATCCTATAACTCCTCCCCTAACTGCTCCTATAACCTCTCCCTATAACTCCTGCCCAAACTGATCCCTATAACCGATTCCTCTAACTCCTCCTCTAACTGCTCCTATAACTGTTCTCTATAACTTCTCCCCTAACTGATCCTGTAACCGCTACCTATAACTCCTCCCCTAACTGCTCCTATAACCGCTCTCTATAACTCCTCCCCTAACTGCTCCTATAACCTCTCACTATAACTCCTCCCCATACTGCTCCTTTAACCGCACCGTATAACTCCTCCCCTAACTGATCCCTATAAATCCTCCCCTAACTGATCCTATAAACGCTCCCTTTAACTCCTCCCCTAACTGATCCTATAACCGCTCCCTATAACTCCTCCCCTAACTGCTCCTATAACTGCTCTCTATAACTCCTCCCCTTACTGATCCTGTAACCGCTCCCTATAACTCCTCCCATTACTGCTCCTATAACCGCTCTCTATAACTCCTCCCCTAACTGCTCCTATAACCTCTCACTATAACTCCTCCCCTAACTGTTCCTTTAACCGCACAGTATAACTCCTCCCCTAACTGATCCTATAACCGCTCCCTATCACTCCTCCCCTAACTGCTCCTATAACCTCTTCCTATAACTCCTCCCCTAACTGCTCCTATAACCTATCCCAATAACTCCTCCCCTAACTGCTCCTATAACTCCTCCCCTAACTTCTCCTATAACCTCTCCCTTTAAATCTTTATTATGCAGAAACTGATATCTCTGGAGTTTTGCAGCGAGTAATAACACTTTCATTCTGCTTTTTCATCTTTGAATAAGCTTTGCTGGAACATCATAAAAGCATTTTATAGAGCCTATAATTAGTATTTATATGAGGCATTAATTAGTTTAATATTTTATAGATACTCTTGCTTCAGCACCTAGAATTATCTCCTGCAAGCCTGATTCATTTACTGCCAGCTGTATATGTTAAACGCTTCACTGCTCTGATCGTCACAATCCCCCCACAATCCCTCCACTATCTCCCCCGCCATCCAGGTCCCAAGATAATGACTGCTTTGCTCTCAAGGGAGATAAAAATGGCCGCCAATTCTCGTGGGTCAGTAGGAAGCTGCGACGTCAGCGGGTAGGGGAGGGGATAATGTTGCCATTTCCTATTGGACGACCCCTCCCCCGTTTTGAGATATGTACCGAAATGAATCACGATTTGGCCAAAATTATTCATGCGGACGACTGGCCAACTCCAATCCTCAAGGGCCCCCAACAGGTCAGGTTTTACGGATATCCCTGCTTCAGCCCAGGTGGCTCAAGCAGTGGCTCAGTCAAAGCCACTGATTGAGCCACGTGGGCTGAAGCAGGGATATCCGTAAAACCTGACCTGTTGGCCACCCCTGCGTTACAGCAAATCTGCTTGAAATGATGAACTATATATATAGTATAGTCATACTATACTATATATACTATATATATGGCACAATGACGGAGGTTGGTTGTGTGGGACACTGCTATGGTGCCTATGGATGGGTATAAGTGATTCACAACACGTGGTTCATTAAGTATTTCCAAGGGGTTCGCCTGCAAAAATATATAATGGCGGCTCCCAGGCAGTATAGGGGACCCTGAGCCAGTATGGGGTCTGCGCACTCAGTAAGGCCCCAAACTGCACCTTAGCGTGAGGGGTAGAACAGTCTCTTACAGCAGGAGATTCCCACGATGCTTTGCACACACAGCAGCAAGGCATTGTGGGGCATGACTTTGGAAACTCCCGCAGTGAGTGAAAGCTATAACCCCCCATGCTGCCTGCACACACAGAGGGGCAGATTGGGGCCTTATTAAGCGTTAGGGTGGCCAGGTGTCCGGTATTTGGTTACTCTGTCCGGTAAAATATACAGGACATGGGAGAGAGCAGGGCTGCTGCTAGGGGGCTGGGCAGCTTCTGATTGGCTGAATTACACAGCAACAACCAATAAGGAAGTGGCAGGAGCCTGGGGGGTGGGACCAAAGAGCGGAGGAAAAGCATGCAGCAGACAGGTGTGTGTGTGTGTGTGTGTGTGTGTGTGTGTGTGTGTGTGTGTGTGTGTGTGTGTGTGTGTCACAGTGTGTGAGTGTGCGAGTGTGTGTGTATGTCTCAGTGTGTGTGTGTATGTCTCAGTGTGTGTTTGTGTGTATGTCTCAGTGTGTGTATGTCTCAGTGTGTGTGTGTATGTCTCAGTGTGAGTGTGTGTATGTCAATGTGTGTGTGTATGTCTCAGTGTGTGTGTATGTCTCAGTGTGTGAGTGTGTGTATGTCACTGTGTGTGTGTGTGTATGTCACTGTGTGTGTATGTCTCCGTGTGTGAGTGTGTGTATGTCACTGTGTGTGTGTATGTCACTTGTGTGTATGTCTCAGTGTGTGTGTGAGTGTGTATATGTCTGTGTGTGTGTGTGTGTGTGTGTGTATATGTCTGAGTGTGTGTGTGTGTGGTGACAGACAGTACATATAGTACTGGCAACTTTGTTTAATTGCTCACTCACCCTCACTTTTCTTTTACTATACTAACAGTTTTCCCATTTTCAAGATCTATTAAAAATAACCAGCATTGTAAATTCTCAGAAAGGCTCCATAACTCAGCCCTCATCCCAGCAGCATTGCAGTCTCTGCAGCACCCGTACTTACTGATCTCAGCCCTCATCCCAGCAGCATTGCAATCTCTGCAGCACTCTTACTTACTGATCTCAGCTCTCATCACAGCAGCATTGCAATCTCTGCAGCACTCTTACTTACTGATCTCAGCCCTCATCCCAGCAGCATTGCAATCTCTGCAGCACCCTTACTCACAGATCTCAGCCCTCATCCCAGCAGCATTGCAGTCTCTGCAGCACTCGTACTTACTGATCTCAGCCCTCATCACAGCAGCATTGCAATCTCTGCAGCACTCTTACTTACTGATCTCAGCCCTCATCCCAGCAGCATTGCAATCTCTGCAGCACTCGTACTTACTGATCTCAGCTCTCATCACAGCAGCATTGCAATCTCTGCAGCACTCTTACTTACTGATCTCAGCCCTCATCCCAGCAGCATTGCAATCTCTGCAGCACCCTTACTCACAGATCTCAGCCCTCATCCCAGCAGCATTTCAATCTCTGCAGCACTCGTACTTACTGATCTCAGCCCTCATCACAGCAGCATTGCAATCTCTGCAGCGCTCGTACTTACAGATCTCAGCTCTCATCCCAGCAGCATTGCAATCTCTGCAGCACTCGTACTTACTGATCTCAGCTCTCATCCCAGCAGCATTGCAATCTCTGCAGCACTCGTACTTACTGATCTCAGCCCTCATCACAGCAGCATTGCAATCTCTGCAGCGCTCGTACTTACAGATCTCAGCTCTCATCCCAGCAGCATTGCAATCTCTGCAGCACTCGTACTTACTGATCTCAGCTCTCATCACAGCAGCATTTCAATCTCTGCAGCACCCTTACTTACAGATCTCAGCCCTCATCCCAGCAGCATTGCAATCTCTGCAGCACTCGTACTTACTGATCTCAGCCCTCATCACAGCAGCATTGCAATCTCTGCAGCACTCGTACTTACTGATCTCAGCCCTCATCACAGCAGCATTGCAATCTCTGCAGCACTCGTACTTACTGATCTCAGCCCTCATCACAGCAGCATTGCAATCTCTGCAGCACTCGTACTTACTGATCTCAGCCCTCATCCCAGCAGCATTGCAATCTCTGCAGCACTCGTACTTACTGATCTCAGCCCTCATCACAGCAGCATTGCAATCTCTGCAGCACCCTTACTTACTGATCTCAGCCCTCATCACAGCAGCATTGCAATCTCTGCAGCACTCGTACTTGCTGATCATCCCCAAGAAGGCAGAGCAGGTTACTTATCCAATGGCATGATTCAATATGCAATTTAAAGCTGGATTCTGAAGTCTAAATTTGAAAGCTACGGGGATGGGGGGTGTGAGAGGATGAAGGGAGGGGGGGATGAGAGAGGATCAAGGGGGGGTGAGAGTACAGGGGGGGGGAGAGAGAGAGAGGATGAGGAGGGGCGCAACAATGTAGGAATTTGTGGGAGGAGCAGTAAGATCAGTATTGCTCGCCATGCACAGTGTGACTGCAGGTCAGTTATATATAAATGATCTGACCATTACGTCATTTGTTCTAAATTTCACTCCAAGCGCGCACCAATTTGCACCAATTTGCACTATTTCATATTCTATTTCCTAAAACAATCCTCGGAAGGGCGCTCCCTCCCAAGACTCCTCCCCAGATTTTTTACGAAATAGAATATAAATTGGTGCAAATTGGTGAATACTTGGAGTGAAATTTAGAACAAATGACATAAACAGTCAGGTCATTTATAAATAACATTCTTCCCCACCAACGATTCTCGCGCGTCGCACCTTTCACCATTGTGTCCAGTATTTTTGGACAAGCCACCTGGCAACCCTATTAAGCGTGTGTTCCTCCCACGCGCTCAGGGCCCTATATACTGCCTGGGATCGGTCACACAGTTTTGTTTGTAATAGTCTGAGGAGTCGGCAATAAGATTTTCATCAGGGGTTCGAGGGACAAATAGTTTCTATCAAGGGGTGCACAGCGTAGGGCTGCCGGGTGTCTAGTATTGAACCGGACTGTCCTGTATTTGAACACTGTCCAGTAAAAAATTAGAGGTAATACTGGACATGTATGTGTATACCGGTATTACATCTCTGCACATGTATGTGCCCCTTATTACCTCTCTGGACATAGTGACCTGAGCGGCTTGGGGGGCAGCGGAATTTCTCTGAGCAGGGAAAGAGAAGGGCTGCTGCTAGGGGCTGGGCAGCTTCCTCCATCCTGATTGGCTGCTGCTGGGTAATGCAGCCAATCAGAAGGGGGTGTCAGGAGCCTGGGTGTGGGGCCAAGGAGAGGACGAAACAGCATGGAGCGGTGAGAGGTGTGTGTATATATCTCGAGCATGTCGCACCTTTCACCATTGTGTCCAGTATTTTTGGAGAAGGCCCCTGGCAACCCTATACACGGGGCAGAAAGGTTTGGGAACCGCTGGCCTAGGGCATTAGGGGATGGACTTAAAGAAAGGGTTAATATAACTTAGTCTTGGCGCATCGTTTGATTTTCCGCTTGCGTTGGCATGAAATGGAAGGAATGCATTTCCTGCGTCTGACGCAAATGTTTCCACCTCTTCAACCCGGCGGGTTTTTCTTTAACGCGAACGCACGACAGAAAAGTGACGCAGACTTTGATAAATCTCGTTACAAGCTGCGTGTCATGTAAATCCTCCCCCCCCCCCCATCCGAGTCTCCACAAATGGTCTGCTGACCCCCCCCCGGGGGGGCAGAGGCCTCGAGACAGCGAGACGCCAGGCGAAATTTCACTCCAATTTTGACCCACACACCATGTTTGTAGGTACCCGCTGCTTGTTATAATTGGCAGAGCGTCCGCGTTCGTTACTCGTGCGTAAATACTGCGAGTTTAAAAAACAGCGGCTGCAGATTTCAATCACTCGGCATAAAACAATGTTTGTGGTATATTTGGGTATATAGCAGCTTTGCTCCCTGCTGAATGTACATTGATGTATTATTATTAGTGTTATAGCTGCAGCATATGTCCACGGTTTGGAGTGGGGCTGCATGTTTTAAAAATATATGGCAGGGGTCTCAAATTTAGTCCGCGAGGGCCACCAAGAGGCCAGCTTTTATGGATATCCCTGCTTCAGCACTGGTGGCTCAGTCTTACTGAGCCACTGATTGAGCCACTTGTGCCGAAGCTTTGCTATCCATAAAACCTGGCCTGTTGGTGGTCCTTGAGGGCTGAGTTTGAGACCCTTGATATAGGGTATTACTTCTTAAGCGTAGCAGCACTTAATAGACATTGCGCACCCATTATTAACACACTGTCATTTCTGCCTTGTTAATGTACAAGAACAATACCGTATTAACGATAGTAACTTTAGCCCCTGCTAATGCTGTGGAAGGAAAGGGCAAAACATTACTAAATGGTGCTCAGCCCTAAAGGGTGAATCGCTTGCAAGAGCAGTGGGGAAGCTAGCCGGAGGGGGAGAGGGGGAGAGAGACACAGAGAAGGAGAGAGAGACACAGAGAGAGAGAGAGATGGAATGGAGAGTGAGAGAGATGGATGGAGAGAATGAAGGAGAGGGGGGGAGAGAGTGAGATGGAGAGAGAGAGAGCTGTAAGGAGGGAAAGAGAGCTGGAAGGAGGGGGAGAGAGAGAGATAGAGGAGAGAATGAAGGATAGCGGGAGAGAGAGTGAGATGGAGGGAGAGAGGTAGGAGAGAATGAGGGAGAGAGGGTGGGAGAGAATGAGAGATGGAATGAGGGAGAGAGAGAGATGTAGGAGAGAATGAGAGAGAGGGGGGATAGAGGGAGAGAGAGAATGAGGGAGGGAGAGAGATGGAAGGAGGGGGGGAAAGAGTGAGAGATGACGGGAAGGAGAGAAAAAGAGTGGGACAGAGAGAGAGAGAGACTTACTGTATCTATACAAAGTGTAGAGAGATACATGTGAAATAATAAGCTCATGTAAACCCGCAAAGTATTTGGAAATGATTAAAATGAGCCTATTTCCCCATTATCTCGGGTGTGTTTACAGGAATCTCCCTGAATCCGTATCTATTTACTTCTGGTCCCTGCGTCATTCTAACGTATATCTGTAAGCATTGTCCTTCCTCTTTATATCTTTTGCGGCATATATTGTGTAAACCGAGCAACAAAATGTCAAAGAATAGTGCAGGTTTCCCAATTCCTCTGTATATAATGAGATTACAAACAGTCTTATCCCAATAGAGATTAGGCATCCATTACCCACAACACAGCTGGCTACTACGGAGACATTCAAAGCTGAAAAAAACGTATTAAAAACCCCTTTACTTGTTTGATTTTGGTGTCAACGCCTTAAATATAAACCCAATAAACACGCCTCTGCCATCAGCTCGGCTCGGTCCTCGGAGGGACCGACCCTTTAACACGCTTCCTACATCAAAGGCCCGCGTGTTTATACGGGAAAATGACCAGCGTTGCCACACAGATCCCCACAGTGAACCCAATATCCGCTCTCGCCAGGCCCGTGCGCGAATAAGAGAAGCGGACAATTTATCATTTTTCAAAAAAAAAATTTTTTGAGGCCCCCCCCCCCCTATTTAAAAAGAAGAAAAGTATTTTGAAAAGCTTTCACACAGGAAGCCCCGAGGAAAATAAACCCAGCCATTTTAATCAGCGGCTTCTCGTAGATCCGCATTCATGTCTCCAACGGCCTGAGTCATTCGACGCCAGGAAAAACAGCGTTTTCCTCCCCACTGACTATAAGATCTGTTGTTTTTTGGGGGGGTGGATAAGGACCATACTTGATTATTTGTTAATAAAAATTAAAAAAAAGCTTCCCCCTGACCTGGAGTCCGGGGAAAAGAGTTCTATCTCCTTTCACACCAACCTTGCAACGCCCGGTGTTAAAATATTCTAGGAAGGTGTAAATGACAGACGCGTGAAGGGTTGTATATTTGCTCTGAGCGTGGCAGCGGCGTGGATTAACTGTTTGGGAGGACCGCGCGGTCTCATCAATAGGAGCCTTCTTACACGGTAACGTAGGCTGGGCGGCCTTCGTGTGGGCACAGGCCAAGGCGAACAAATATTATTTCTCATTCAATTCCGTTCCTGTTTTCCCCCCCCCTCGCAAGGTTGGTGTAAAGGAGCAATAGTGTGTGTGTGTGTGTGTGTGTGTGTGTGTGTGTGTGTGTGTGTGTGTGTGTTTAAATAAATCAGTTTTGTAGTACCATATTAGATAATACGTACTACTTTTTTTTTTTTTTTTGAAATTCAACTCTTAATGCCATTTTACATTCATTTTAAAGGAGCAATCCAAGCGATATTCTTTGTGTGTTTTTAAATAAATTAGTTCTGTAATATTAGATAATAGGTACTGCATTTCCCCCCCCCCGTTTTTTAAATTCAGCTTCTAAAGCTGCGGTCCGAGCTACTTTTTAAAAATAAAAATAAATTCCCTTTAATATGTGCATCAATACAACCCACACGTTACATAAGTAATTAGATAAGTTGCCGATCGATCCGTTCTCCTGTGATCGATCGGCGAAGATTTAGCTTGAGGGTTCACTAAATGACTGCAGAGGAATATTGACTCAGTATCTGTAACTTTGTAAATGGTTGCTATTGAAACAAAAGGCTTGTTACATTATAATACATTAAAAATGTAATTCAGAGGTGTTTAAAACAAAAAATGCCACAAGTATTTTTTTACAGAACTGATTTATTTATTTTTAGAAAACCCACACATGTAGGATATTGCTTTGTCTGCAGCTTTAGCGGGCTTTATCCCACCTCCCCAGCAGTGCAAGATCTTTGTAACACTTCCTGTTTGGAATAACTTGTTGCCAATATTCCCAGCAGTTTGGGCTGCAGACTGTAACAATAGATAACGTTACCGTAGTAATATAAGGATACATTGTAGCTGCTGAGTTACACTGACTGAAAGATTGATATGAAACTGAAAGGCGGCCATTTAGTGAACCCCGGGAAGCCCGATCTTTGCTAATCGATCACGGGAGAACTAATCGATCGACAGCTTATTCGTTTTCAATAAATGTAATCACAGGCTGCATATACTAAAACAAATATATATTTATTTATTTATTTTTAAGCTGCTCGGACTGTCACTTTTAAAAAAATGAGCTTCTGTAAAAAATATAATTAGGCTACTAAAGGTTTTTAGGACTAATTATAGGATTTCTGCCAACCCCCAAATGCTAAGGAAAATGTATCAAAGAAACCTGGTCATTAGCGGAAGTTATTTCTCGATGTTTTGCTCGCAAATTATTCATGGCGGCCTGTGGTGTGCCGCCAAAAATGATGTCTTCTCACCGCAGCTGAAGTTTTTCTGCCGCAGAAAGTTCCCCGTTGTTTTTCTCGGTATTTTGGGGGATTTACGTCTTTTCTCTGATTGCGAACACGACTCGCCTGTAAGCACAGGGAGGCGTGTATAGTAATGCATTACCGTGACGCAATGATTTCACGCGGCAGTCCCTCCCAGGACGTAGTGAACTAAGGGCGGGGGCATGTTTATTGGGTTAATGCAGCAATACTACACCCCCCCCTTTCTTTTCTTCTTATTTGTACAGGCAGTCCTCGTTTTACAACGAATGGCTTATCCAACGCTATGCAATGCATACCTATGTTCATTTTTACAACGCCAAAACGGCTTATCCAACGCTCTTACGACGCTTTGCAAAGTTGTTTGTGAATATAATATATATATATATTATACTATATTATACTATATAATATATTATATTTGTATATTATATTATATATTATGTTATATTATATATATATAATACAGTATATGCACTATATAATTTATGTGTGTGCTGCGTATCTTATCGTCTGCGTAAAATATTTTGTGTATTTTAGCATTAAAAATGCCTTCAGGAACGGAACCTTTCATTTAAACAGTGTTTCTATGGGAAAACGTGTTTCGCTTTACAACATTTCGCTATCCAACGCCATTATGAGTAACGCATTGTGTCGGATAACCGAGGACTTCCTGTATATGTAAAGCGTGTGACAATGTATAATTCTACATTCTTACCTGAGCCGGCAATCGTGTGGTTCTCCTGTTATAGAGCTGTCATTATCCTGATTGTGTGACTAACATAATGGCTGCTTCAGTCTGCGTAACTCAGCAGCTACAATGTATCCTTACATTACTAAGGTAACATTATCCATTGTTACAGTTTGCAGCTCAAACTGCTGGGAATATTGGCAACAGATTATCACCAACAGGAAAGTGTTGCAAAGATCTTGCGCTGCTGGGGAAGTGGCTAAAGCCTGCTATAGAAATGAAAGGATGCTCAGTATATTAAAACTTATAAAAAATGGTATTAAGAGTTGAATAATACTACAAGATATGCAGTACGTATCTAATTCTACAGGACTGATTTATTTAGAAAAACCCATATAAGATTTCACATGTTTTTTCTGCTTTATGGCGCTAATTGACATTGAATTTTGTTTCGTTGGACAGGTATAAACGGTTGATGCGCTAAGATCAGATATAAAAAAAAAAATTGTGCGTCAAAATGTCAGTGCCAAAAAGTAATACAAACATTTATAAAATGACGCGATGCGACCGTCATTACGTGACTTATACGTGTGACGCGGAGATCGCCGTATGAAAGGAGTTTTGGCGCGTGGCTGAGTCCCCGATTGATACAATGTAAATGAAAACAGATGAATGTGTGTATTTTATTTATAACCAGTGCCAGTAAATATAAGTTATTAGAGTAATATTATGTATAGCAGCCGTACTGTGCGAATATTACATTGTTACCTGTATAATGACACCGCCGCGCTGCGTCAGACGCGTTTTTGGGGTGATACAGAGCGACTTCATTCTGCGCTAACGCTGCAAACAGACTTTGTGGAATTTACGCCAGGTTGAACCTGGCGCTCAGAAAGGTTATTTTTTTAGTACATACCGTTAACAGCTCTACACCAAGCGCAATTAAAAAAAAGAAAAAGAAAGAGTTGTTTGCCACGCTTAGCCCATTTCCTGCTAAAGAAAAGCTGTGGATGGTTTTTACCATCTTTATCCAACATCTTTGATGATCAGACTCTTTGTAAGCTGTTGTACACGCGGCTAAATTATTGACCCAGACTTTTTCCCTTCTCCCTTTTATTGCTCTGCTCCCACTGATTATGCTGGCAAAAGAGATCAAAAACGGGGACAAGGCGTCCTTACCGGAAAACGTTCGGCTGACACAGGACACAGAGAAAATAACGTTTATTTTTCTAAGTCGTTTAAACCACAATAATGTTTGGTTGTTGCTGTGACGGGACGGGCCTTTTAAAATGGAGTCCACCCCCCCCCCCCCCCGGAAGAAATGCCAGCGCCGCTCTGTGCCCCGCGCCTGAGAAGTGATCCCAGGGACACGTGCTCATCGGACCATTAAATGCAGTTTGCAATAAAGTTGGTTAAAGATTTCGGAGACTTAAGGCTTGCGTCTTCCGCTTCCCAAGCCAAGCCCTACAACCCCCTTTATTTGGGGAGAATTCCCCCAGGGGGGGGACGGACGGGACGGACAGGGTTTATATGGACTAATGAACAGAGGGATAAAAGCAATCGTGTGAGCAGTTAAATGTAACTTTTCTATTCGTGGAAAGGATTTCCCTGTTTTGATCTGCTAATAAGATTATGGCATTTACACAAGTGTCTTGTAGAAATGTGACTGACAGCCTGCTGCACATTTATCTGGGGTGTGTGAGTGACACTAAACCTTGGAGCCCATTGTCCCGTAGAGATAGCTAGCGGAAACATATCGTCCTTAATCCCTTCATTCATGTCAAGCGGAGAAAAGAACTGCCCTGCGAGTGCTACCTTACAGGGTCCGCTCCGTCCCTCAGCTTGGGATCGGCGCTGAACGAAGTCACTCAGTGTGTTGTCATTCGCAGCAAGAGCTGGGGTTATTACAGAGTCAATAACACACACACATAACTATATATGTGTGCTCGAAAGCTCGCACAAATAAAAGCATTTAGTTAGCAATAGAACAGTATTGAGTACTTGTTTTTTTTATTTTTATATATATATATATATAAAATTATATGCAATTATGTCTTAGTGTTACTCCCATCCAGACCCTATAACTTCCAATAACGTCACAGTAATTATGTCTTAGTGTTACTCCCATCCAGACCCTATAACTTCCAATAACGTCACGGTAATTATGTCTTAGTGTTACTCCCATCCAGACCCTATAACTTCCAATAACGTGACGGTAATTATGTCTTAGTGTTACTCCCATCCAGACCCTATAACTTCCAATAACGTGACGGTAATTATGTCTTAGTGTTACTCCCATCCAGACCCTATAACTTCCTGTAACGTGACGGTAAGAATGTCTTAGTGTTACTCCCATCCAGACCCTATAACTTCCAATAACGTGACGGTAATTATGTCTTAGTGTTACTCCCATCCAGACTCTATAACTCCCAATAACGTGACGGTAATTATGTCTTAGTGTTACTCCCATCCAGGCCCTACAACTTCCAATAACGTGACGGTAATTATGTCTTAGTGTTACTCCCATCCAGACCCTATAACTCCCAATAACGTGACGGTAATTATGCCTTAGTGTTACTCCCATCCAGACCCTATAACTTCCAATAACGTGACGGTAATTATGTCTTAGTGTTACTCCCATCCAGGCCCTATAACTTCCAATAACGTGACGGTAATTATGTCTTAGTGTTACTCCCATCCAGACCCTACAACTTCCAATAACGTGACGGTAATTATGTCTTAGTGTTACTCCCATCCAGACCCTATAACTTCCAATAACGTGACGGTAATTATGTCTTAGTGTTACTCCCATCCAGACCCTATAACTTCCAATAACGTGACGGTAATTATGTCTTAGTGTTACTCCCATCCAGACCCTATAACTTCCAATAACGTGACGGTAATTATGTCTTAGTGTTACTCTCATCCAGACCCTATAACTTCCAATAACGTGACGGTAATTATATCTTAGTGTTACTCTCATCCAGACCCTATAACTTCCAATAACGTGACAGTAATTATATCTTAGTGTTACTCCCATCCAGACCCTATAACTTCCAATAACGTGACGGTAATTATGTCTCAGTGTTACTCCCATCCAGACCCTATAACTTCCAGTAACGTGACAGTAATTATGTCTTAGTGTTACTCCCATCCAGTCCCTATAACTTCCAATAACGTGACAGTAATAATGTCTCAGTGTTACTCTCATCCAGACCCTATAACGTGACGTTATTATGCCTTAGTGTTACTTTCATCCAGACTCGGAAATAGAGGTTTAACTCAGTTTGAGAAAGGGAGGAGAGGGAAATAATGCTGTTATATACATTATACCTCCTTGTGGGGTTACCCCCATCCATACCCTGTAAGTGCCCTATATCAGTGTCTGGGTGTAAGTAAAGCAACGTTTAGGTCTGACCTAAGTAACGACACGTCCCCTCGTTACCCATAACGGACAGTGGATATGTGATCTTATGATAACACCTCATTTGCATATAATTTACATGTCATTACCACTAACGCCCGTTCTAGTTTGCACTAGTTACGGGAGGAAACCTGTCTTGAAGAGACGTTACTGTCCTTTGAAGATTCACCGTTAGTGTTAGTGTGACGGTAAGTGACATAACGGAGGTCTGCAGATCTGGGCCTTAGTATCGGTTTAATGGAACAGGTTCAGTCCCGCTTCAGCGACTAATATTCCTTTCTGTTTGTCCCTCCGGTAACCTACAGCCTCTACCCCCCAGAGAATTCTATATACCAGTGGGACAACCTGGGAGTAGGTTAGTCTTAAGCAGTGATTCCCAGCTGAGGGTATCTGAGGTGTCTCCAAGGGGTTCACCCAAAGTAATCTGTAATGGCAGCTCCCAGGCAGAGTAGCGGGCAACCGAGCCCGTGTGGGGGCTGCACACTCAGTGATGCCTCAAACTGCACCTTAGCGTGGGGGGATATCGATATCAATTACAGCAGGAGATTCCCACAATGCTTTGCAACCACAGCTGCAAGGCAATGTGGGGCGTGACTTTGGAAGCTCCCACAGTGAGTGACAGCTCTAGCCTCCCATGCTGCCTGCACACACTGAGGGGCAGTTTGGGGGGATTGTTAAGCGCGTGTTCCCCCCACAAGCGCAGGACATTATCCTACCTGGGATCGGTCACACCGTTTGTCAGTCATAGTCTGAGTCAGCAATAACATTTATTCATTAGGAGTTCACGGAATAAATATGTTCTATCTGGGGGGGCACTGGGTAAAAAGGTTTGGGGACCCCTGGTCTAAAAGATCAGCTGAACGGAAGCAAATTGCATAACAAGTACGAGTCGAGCTATGTCTAGAAGAGCAAACGCATACTGTATATAGCACCTCGGCAAGGGAACCCCGATGGGTTACGGACAGCGTCCAGTGTCCAGCAAGCCCCCCTGCCCTAACCTCTGTAGGGGTTAATAGGTCCGTCTCATTGCCGTGCCAGTCGCGTAGCGCTGAGAACCCGATGTTTCCGGTGCTCGGTGGAAATGTGAGGTTATGGCAAATATTATTTTCATCTGCTTAAAAACTGAAATCAAAGGCAGACGGGGGTTTAAATAAGTCAGCAGTCAGGGGAGCAGAACGTTCAACGGGTCTTACACGAGATTTCTCGTTTCCCTTAACGCTTTGCTTGCCCTGCGGCTTGACGTTAAGGGAATCTTGTAGGGCCCGCAGCTCTGGTGGTGTTCCCTCACTGGCTGGGTGGGTCACAGTTTGGATAGCGAAATCGCCTATAGATAGTTTAAGTTGGTTGTGCAGTCCCTCCAACGCCAAAGTCAGCCAATGGCAGTGACATGGTTAAAGGGTCAGTCCCTCCTAGGGGCAAAGTGTACTAATGGCAGTGACATGGTTAAAGGGTCAGTCCCTCCTAGGGGCAAAGTGTACTAATGGCAGTGACATGGTTAAAGGGTCAGTCCCTCCTAGGGGCAAAGTGTACTAATGGCAGTGACATGGTTAAGGGGTCAGTCCCTCCTAGGGGCAAAGTGTACTAATGGCAGTGACATGGTTAAAGGGTCAGTCCCTCCTAGGAACAAAGTGTACTAATGGCAGTGACATGGTTAAGGGGTCAGTCCCTCCAACGCCAAAGTCAGCCAATGGCAGTGACATGGTTAAAGGGTCAGTCCCTCCTAGGAACAAAGTGTACTAATGGCAGTGACATGGTTAAGGGGTCAGTCCCTTCTAGGGGCAAAGTGTACACTGGCAGTGACAGGGTTAAGGGGTCAGTCCCTCCTAGGGGCAAAGTGTACTAATGGCAGTGACATGGTTAAGGGGTCAGTCCCTCCTAGGGGCAAAGTGTACTAATGGCAGTGACATGGTTAAGGGATCAGTCCCTCCTAGGGGCAAAGTGTACTAATGGCAGTGACATGGTTAAGGGGTCATTCCCTCCTAGGGGCAAAGTGTACTAATGGCAGTGACATGGTTAAGGGGCCA
>NC_134503.1:27275475-27280295 GCF_040206685.1 Ascaphus truei
CGGGTGTAATTATTCAACTTCATCAAGTTTACAAGGGAGGGAGAGAGAGAGAGAGAGGGAGAGAGATGGAGAGAGAGGGAGAGGGAGAGGGGAGGGGGAGAGAGAGAGAGAGAGAGAGAGAGAGAGAGAGAGAGAGAGAGAGAGAGAGAGAGAGAGAGAGAGAGAGAGAGAGAGAGAGAGAGGAGAGGAGAGAGGGAGAGGGAGAGGGAGAGGGAGAGGGAGAGAGAGAGAGAGAGAGAGAGAGAATGAGAGGGAGGGAGAGAGAGAATGAGAGGGAGGAGAGGGAGAGAGAATGAGAGGGAGGGAGAGGGAGAGAGAATGAGAGGGAGGGAGAGAGAGAATTAGAGGGAGTGTGTGTGTGAGAGAGAGAGAGAGAGAGAGAGAGAGAGAGAGAGAGAGAGAGAGAGAAGGAGAGGGAGGGAGAGAGAGAGAGAGAATGAGAGGGAGGGAGAGAGAGAATGAGAGGGAGGGAGAGGGAGAGAGAATGAGAGGGAGGGAGAGAGAGAATTAGAGGGAGTGTGTGTGTGAGAGAGAGAGAGAGAGAGAGAGAGAGAGAGAGAGAGAATCAGAGAGAAGAAAAGAAGAATGGGAGAAAGAGGGAGTGGGAGGGAGGGAGAGAATGAGAGAGAAAGAATGAGAGAGAGAGTGAGAGAGAGTGGAATGGAGGGAGAATGAGAGATAGAGAATGAAAGAAAGAGGGAGGAAGAGACACAGAGAGAGGAAGGGACAGAGAGAGAGAAAACGTTTAATAAGGGAACAGACTACCCAAAGCTATGACATCGCAGATTCAAAATGGCCGCCTCCTGCCTCACTGCACAGGTCAAGCATTTTTTCCCGTACATGTCATCGACCTGTTCCTTTTTTATTCTCCAAGTTAATAACATCTTTTATGGATTCTTTTTCTTTACCACGGTAGAATTTAATAACGGCGCAGGCTTGCCCCTAAACAAAGGAGGGATATTTCAAAACCTTTCCCATGGCAGCCGTAACAATACAAGAAAGAAGGCCTGACCCGCCTAACGCAGATTTTTTTATAGGCTCAAATAAACCGCAGGGCTTTGATGTCATAGAGCCAACCTCGTACCGCTAATAAGTGGAATCTGGCAGTGTCCATAGAAGCTTCTCTACTGAATCAGCTGATTATTTAGGTCAAGCTCCAATCAAAAACACATCTGCATCCCATATGGCAATATTAGTCCCAGACACGCGTCTTTTTGGGGAAGCGTTATCTTAATCACATTTACTGCCTAATGTTTTAAATTGTCCTCGAATCGTCCAAACTTTGATGTCTTGTAGAGAACGGCAGAAGGGGCAGGTCCCGCCGTAGCTTATCCTGCCATAAAACCCAATAATCATTGTAGCATTTAATGTTCTCGTAGGATTTGGGGAGATTTGATTCTTAGCTGTAGTCAGGTACATAGAAATAATGACATTCTTTGGGGGTTTTTTTCCCCTGGCAGTTTGGCGGATCAGAGATCTGAGGAGAGAGGGATATAATTGCCCCAATTTTTCCCCCCAATGATTTGTTGATCTTTGGGGGAATGTTTCGAATCCCTTATGACATTCCCTAAAGTCATGCATGAAATATGGCATCGGAGCGACACTCTGTGGCATGTGGTTCCGCTTTTCAAGATATTTTGGAGACTGCGCTGGCCTTTAATGTTCCTCATTAATGAACTGTATTATTCCCTCTGCTATGGTTACGACAGCGCAAAAATAAATGAAAAATTAAATATACAGTATATATATACTTACAGAATCAAGTTTATAAGAATTCTTTCTACCTAGCTACTGCAAATCCATGATATGTTTGTTTTTTCCTTATTATTTGTATTGTATGTCTTTATTTATATTGCGCCATTAATGTACATAGCGCGTCACAGCAGTAATACACGTGGTAATCAAATAAACAACAGATAATATAAATAACAGGTCATGGGAATAAGTGCTTCAGACATAAAAGTAACATTAAGGAAGAGGAGTCCCTGCTCTGAGGAGCTTACAGTCTAATTGATAGGTAGGGAGAACGTACAGAGACAGTAGGAGGGAGTTCTGGTAAGTGCGTCTGCAGGGGGCCAAGCTTTATGTATCATGCGTATAGTATTATCCACGGTGCTACTCATATGCTTCTTTAAGCTTAAGGTGTGTCTTAAGGTGGATAGAGAGGGTGCTAATCGGGTATTGAGGGGAAGGGCATTCCAGAGGTGCGGGGCAGTCAGTGAGAAAGGTTTAAGGCGGGAGAGGGCTTTAGATACAAAGGGGGTAGAGAGAAGACATCCTTGAGAAGAACGCAAGAGTCGGGATGGTGCATAACGAGAAATTAGGGCTGAGATGTAAGGAGGGGCAGAAGAGTGTAAAGCTTTAAAAGTGAGGAGAAGAATGGAGTGTGAGATGCGGATTTGATTGGAAGCCAGGAGAGGGATTTCAGCAGAGGAGACGCGGAGACAGATTTAGGAAAGAGTAGAGCGATTCTGGCAGCAGCGTTAAGGATAGATTGTAGGGGAGACAGGTGAGATGCAGGAAGGCCGGACAGCAGGAGGTTACAGTAATCGAGACGGGAGAGAATGAGGGCCTGAGTCAGAGTTTTTGCAGTCGAGCAACAGAGGAAAGGGCGTATCTTTGTGATATTTGTATATGTAATGATGTATAATTCTACTTTCTCACCTGAGCTGTCATCGTGTGGTGCTCCTGTTAAAACGCTGTCAAAATCCTGATTGTGCGCCTAACGAAATGGCCACCTTCTAACTTTGTGCTGCAGTCTGCGACATACTAATATAATGTTACATATCCGCTGCAGTAAGTGTAACACATTATTGTTGCAGCTTTCGGAGTAATAGGCAGTCTGCTGTTTGGAACACAGCAAGAGATCTGTTTGCGATACTTTGTTGCCAAAGGGAAGAGCTCAAAAAGCTGTGTGTCAGAGCCTGTTTCAAACGAGGAAGTGGATATGACTTTCTAAATGGTTGCTGTGGCAACCAAAGAATGATCAGTACAATAGAAAAATCATTAAAAATAGCATTAAGAATTAAAAATAAATTAAATGCAGACAGTATTATCTAATACTACAGAGCTGATTTATTTAAAAAAAAAACGATATAGGATTTTCCACATTTTGCTGCTTTACATTTGACTGGGATTTCAGTTCTCATTGTAATCAGCTCCTTATAAAAATTCAATGCCCCTTATAGTAACTTTTTTTATTTGCTTGTATCTTGTGGAAAATGAAGATGTTTAGCTTTTCCCCTTCAACCCACCCCCCTCCCCCCTCCCCCCCTCCCCCCCTTCCCCCCTCCCCCCCTCCCCCCCTCCCCCCCTCCCCAGGGAACCCTGAAGATCGTAATCTAATTCAAGATCGTAATCTAATTCAAGATCGTAATCTAATTCTGTTTATCTGTTTGGCTGATAACAGCTTCACGATAACTTTGCCAACGCAGAACAAAACTAAAATAATACAAAATGTACCCGAGGCTTTGAAGACTGACAAACAGTCTTATCAGCAAAAGACATTAGATAAAGTGTAACATTTACCAGTAAATGTTAAAGAGATTTATACTGATTTGATTTATACTGATTTAAAAAAGCTGCGGGTCCCATTTAATTTATTAAACGTGTCGCTTTTATCGTTGGCGGGAATGCGCCCTTACAGGGCCGCGCCAGATCTGCGCCCCTCGTGTATCTGACGCTGTGCGTCTCAGGGACCGGTAACTGTGCTTAGAAGATTCAGAGCCACAAACCGCCGGAGCACAGGAAACCGCCGGTGCACGTGAGAGCGCCGGCGCTGTGAGAGCGCCGGCCCTGGGAGAGCGCCGGCCCTGGGAGAGCGCCGGCCCTGGGAGAGCGCCGGCGCTGGGAGAGCGCCGGCCCTGTGAGAGCGCCGGTCCTGGGAGAGCGCCGGCCCTGGGGAGAGCGCCGGTCCTGGGAGAGCGCCGGCCCTGGGAGAGCGCCGGCCCTGGGAGAGCGCTGGCCCTGGGAGAGCGCCGGCCCTGGGAGAGTGCCGGAGCACATGAAACCGCCGGTGCTGTGAGAGCGCCGCCCTGTGAGAGCGCCGGCCCTGTGAGAGCGCCGGCCCTGTGAGAGCGCCGGCCCTGTGAGAGCGCCGGCACTGGGAGAGCGCCGGCCCTGTGAGAGCGCCGGCCCTGTGAGAGCGCCGGCCCTGGGAGAGCGCCGGCCCTGTGAGAGCGCCGGCCCTGTGAGAGCGCCGGCCCTGTGAGAGCGCCGGCCCTTTGAGAGCGCCGGCGCTGTGAGAGCGCCGGCCCTGTGAGAGCGCCGACGCTGTGTGAGCGCCGACCCTGTGAGAGCGCCGGCGCTGGGAGAGCGCCGGCCCTGTGAGAGTGCCGGCGCTGTGAGAGTGCCGACCCTGTGAGAGCGCCGGCCCTGGGAGAGCGCCGGCGCTGTGAGAGCGCCGGCCCTGTGAGAGTGCCGGCGCTGTGAGAGTGCCGACCCTGTGAGAGTGCCGACCCTGTGAGAGTGCCGGCGCTGTGAGAGCGCAGTCTGTCAGGACACGGAGGTCTCTGCTCCGGACCGTGCTGCTATGGTTTAGCGTCTGCTCAGGAAGATATTATCATCCCATTCACTGCATGTGGTCTCTATCTATCTATCTCCCTCTTTCTATCTCTCCCTCTTCCCCTCTCTCTAATCTCTCCCCTCTCTCTCCCTTTCCCTCTCTCTAATCTCTCCCTTCCCCTCTCTCTAATCTCTCCCTTCCCCTCTCTCTAATCTCTCTCTCCCCCTCTCTCTAATCTCTCTCTCCCCCTCTCTCCCTTTCCCTCTCTCTAATCTCTCCCCTTCTCCCTCTCCCTCCCTCTCCCTCCCTCTCCCTC
>NC_134503.1:27280495-27325971 GCF_040206685.1 Ascaphus truei
TGGGAAAATAGGTCCTTAATTGCAGGAGGGGGGGGGGGGGGGGAGTCTGATTTAGCAGCAATAAAGATCGCTACAGTGCAGGTATATAATAAAATATAACCGTCTCCTGCTATTAAACACGATACACTGTGCTTATAATGTTTCATGCCAAATGAACAGACTAAATAGTGATGTATAATATCAATTCAGTATCATTAGTACCATTTTTAGTAGGAATTAAAGGCCTTTAGTACTACTTGTGGTACCTTTAGTACTAACAGTGATAAATAACGAATGAGATACGTGTAGTATTTGTTTCAACGCAAGCAACAAGTGCATAACTAGTGTTAAGTACTATTAAGCACAGGAAAGTAGCTAGTAGTACTGGTTTAGCCGAAAACATGCTGTCTGCAGTACTCATTGTTGTAGGAATAAGGTACCTCAAGTACTTGGTTTAGTAGAAATAAAAGTCCTTGCTGTACTAGTTTTATGAGAAATAAGATACCTATAGTATTAAAAGTAGTGAAAATAAAGTACCTGTAACAATAGTTTGAGTAGAAATAAGTTACCTATGGTACTAGTTTAGTAGAATTAAAGTACTTGTACTACTAGTTTTAGTAAATAATATACCTCTAGTATTATGAGTAGTAAAAATAAGGTACCTGTAGTACTAGTTGTAAAAACGCATACTTTTAACAATAGTAGTATTTAAAAGCAAATGTTATGGCAGCCTGCCGGCATACTTGTGTACAATGCCGCTTACTAACTGTAGCTGCAGAGGAGCTAGTACGGCCACCTTTCAGTGTAAGGTAGTAATAACGTGTAGTACATGTGTTTAATAGCAGAGAAAGTAACTATGCTACTAGTTTCCTAAAGAGCAGATTAACTAGTGGCTAGTCACAGAGATGCTAGTTAAACTACTAGTTAAAGATATATTAACGCCTCCGCTGGCAGAGGGGCTTTGCACGGCAAGTAACAAACAGTACTGGTCTCCTTTCCTGCACTAAGTGGGACTGCAGCTTTAACATGCAGAACTTACAAGTGGTTTCAATTAGTAAGAAGGCGACTCCGAGATAAACAATTCCTGTGGTCAGAAATCCCATACATGCATCAAATCTATCTATTAACTAGCTATTATCTATATCTAGCTATTAACTAGCTATTATCTATATCTAGCTATTAACTAGCTATTATCTATATATATCTATTAACTAGCTATTATCTATATCTAGCTATTAACTAGCTATTGTCTATATCTAGCTATTAACTAGCTATTATCTATATCTAGCTATTAACTAGCTATTATCTATATCTAGCTATTAACTAGCTATTATCTATTTCTAGCTATTAACTAGCTATTGTCTATATCTAGCTATTAACTAGCTATTATCTATATCTAGCTATTAACTAGCTATTATCTATATCTAGCTATTAACTAGCTATTATCTATATCTAGCTATTATCTATATCTATCTATTAACTAGCTATTATCTATATCTATCTATTAACTAGCTATTATCTATATCTAGCTATTAACTAGCTATTATCTATATATAGCTATTAACTAGCTATTATCTATATCTATCTATTAACTAGCTATTATCTATATCTATCTATCAACTAGCTATTATCTATATCTATCTATTAACTAGCTATTATCTACATTTATCTATTAATGAGCTATTATCTATATCTATCTATTAACTAGCTATTATCTATATCTAGCTATTAACTAGCTATTATCTATATCTATCTATTAAGTAGCTATTATCTATATCTATCTATTAACTAGATATTATCTATCTATTATCTATATCTATCTATTAATTAGCTATTATCTATCTATCTATTAACTAGCTATTATCTATATCTATCTATTAACTAGCTATTATCTATATCTATCTATTAACTAGCTATTATCTATATCTATCTATTAACTAGCTATTATCTATATCTATCTATTAACTAGCTATTATCTATATCTAGCTATTAACTAGCTATTATCTATATCTAGCTATTAACTAGCTATTATCTATATCTATCTATTAACTAGCTATTATCTATATCTATCTATCAACTAGCTATTATCTATATCTATCTATTAACTAGCTATTATCTACATTTATAATCTAATTTAATGAGCTATTATCTATATCTACTATTAACTAGCTATTATCTATATCTAGCTATTAACTAGCTATTATCTATATCTATCTATTAAGTAGCTATTATCTATATCTATCTATTAACTAGATATTATCTATCTATTATCTATATCTATCTATTAATTAGCTATTATCTATCTATCTATTAACTAGCTATTATCTATATCTATCTATTAACTAGCTATTATCTATATCTATCTATTAACTAGCTATGATCTATATCTATCTATTAACTAGCTATTATCTATATCTATCTATTAACTAGCTATTATCTATATCTATCTATTAACTAGCTATTATCTCTATCTATCTATCTATCTATTATCTATATCTATCTATCTATTAACTATATATATCTATCTATTAACTATATCTATCTATTATCTATCTATTATCTATATCTAGCTATTAACTATATCTATCTATCTATTATCTATCTATTATCTATATCTAGCTATTATCTATATCTATTTATCTATCTATTATCTATCTATTATCTATATCTATCTATTATCTATATCTATTATCTATCTATATCTATCTATATCTAATTATCTATATCTATCATCTATCTATCTATTATCTATCTATTATCTATATCTATGCTATTAACTATATCTATCTATCTTTCTATCTATTATCTATCTATTATCTATATCTATCTATTAACTATCTATCTATCGTATCTAACCTATTTATACTTTATATTAAGGATAGGCTGGTTTGCGTGTTCAAAATCCAAATAGGAGGAGTTATAGGAAGAGGTTATATGGGGTAATATGAGGCGTTATAGGGAGCGGTTATAGGGGGTAATAGGAGGAGTTATAGGGAACGGTTATATGGGATAATAGGAGGAGTTATAGGGAGCGGTTATATGGGGTAATAGGAGGAGTTATAGGGAGGGGTTATATGGGGTAATAGGAGGAGTTATAGGAGCGGTTATATGGGGTAATAGGAGGAGTTATAGGGAGAAGTTATATGGGGTAATAGGAGGAGTTATAGGGAGCGGTTATATGGGGCAGTTTGGGGAATTGCAGGTCTCTGTGGCTGTGAATGGGTTACCATACTCTGAGGCGCAGCAGATAGTGGAACTGGCTGTATACCTCTAGCATTTAGTATCTCTGCATAAATCAAACCCAATGAGCAACATAACATCTCAATTTCTGGGCTTCCTAATATCACATTCCTCCCTTATCTGATCGGGAGATTTATAGTGGGTGTTAGGAGAGTTTGTGGATATCCTATAACCAGCAATTGTAAATGCATTTACTCATAGGAATCATTCATAAATCCTCTTTATACACTCCCCCTGCCAGAGACTGCGGAGGGGAAAGTGTCACCGAGGGGCGCTGTGTGATACCATCACTGTAATATACGCCATGTCATACATCTCACTGTATCAGGGGGGCGCAACTCGTCCTCAGGACCCCCCAACAGGTCAGGTTCTCAGGATATTCCTGCTTCAGTACAGGTGCTCAATCAGTCCCTGCTTCAGCATAGGTGGCTCAATTAGTCCCTGCTTCAGCACAGGTGGCCCAATCAGTCCCTGCTTCAGCACAGGTGGCTCAATCAGAGCTTCAACTGAACCTCTGATTGAGCTACCTGTACTGAAGCAGGGACTGATTGAGCCACCTGTGCTGAAGCGGGTATATCCGGAAAACCTGACCGGTTGGAAGTCTTAAACACGTCCCTGACATTAGGTCACTTTGCTCCTACGTGGGATTAACCATTAAACATGTCCCTGTCATTGGATCACTTTGCTGCTGTGTGGGGACTGACGCTTTAACCCATTAAACACGTCGCTGTCATCTGGTCACCTTGCTCCCACAAGGCATTGCAGCTGAGTGTGATCAGCACACTGCGAGTGTGAGAGTGCAGCTGAGTGTGATCAGCACACTGCGAGTATGAGAGTGCAGCTGAGTGTGATCAGCACACTGCGAGTGTGAGAGTGCAGCTGAGTGTGATCAGCACACTGCGAGTGTGAGAGTGCTTGTGGAAAATGACACAGCAATGTCACTATCGCTGGCAAGGAAATATATTACAACGGTCACTAATTACCAGGCCACCCCGATGAGGACAGAGCGTGAAAACCTCCACCCAGCCTATAATTAAATCAAGAAGGGGAATTCAAGTCCTCACACTCCACATCTTAACCCTTGTGCCGGGCGGCATTGGGAAGTCCATCAAAAAGCCATTGTAATCCACACCACAAAATATTCAAAGGCAGCAATAATCTGCTCTATATTTTGGAAAGCTGTGTCTGGTCAATATGGATCTGGACGCCTCTTTAGATATCGTTGCCACATTTTGCACGATGGCTCCCGAGATCGAGGAGCAGGTTTGTGTCTGTGTTTGGAAATGGGATACATTCTATTTTTAATTCAATGAGTTATTACAAATTTTCTGAGCAAGTCAGCCCACTTGTACCTGGTAGGCGATGTATCTGGCGCGTGACATCATACTGGTGACATCATAATGCACATAGCCTGGTGGCAGATAAGGGGAGTCAGATAGCTATAAAGGATTACATAGCGAGCAGACGGAGAAAGAGAGGAAGTCCAGTGTACACGTGCGGAGAAGGTATGATCCTGGAGATAGGGAGAAATGCGAAAAGAATTGGGGACATCATAAAGTATTAAAGGAAAGTAATGGGAGGGGAGAGAGGGGAGAGAGGGGGGAGTGGGAGGGGGGAGAGAGGGGGGAGTGGGAGGGGGGAGAGGGGGGGAGTGGGAGGGGGGAGAGGGGGGGAGTGGAGGGGGGAGAGGGGGGGAGTGGGAGGGGGGAGAGGGGGGGAAGGGAGGGGGGAGAGGGGGGGGAAGGGAGGGGGGAGAGGGCGGGGAAGGGAGGGGGGGGAAGGGAGGGGGGGAAGGGAGGGGGGAAGGGAGGGGGGGAAGGGAGGGGGGAGAGGGCGGGGAAGGGAGGGGGGGGGAGAGGGGGGAAGGGAGGGGGGGGAGAGGGGGGGAAGGGAGGGGGGGGGAGAGGGGGGGAAGGGAGGGGGGAGAGGGGGGGAAGGGAGGGGGGAGAGGGGGGGGAAGGGAGGGGGGAGAGGGGGGGGAAGGGAGGGGGGAGAGGGGGGGGAAGGGAGGGGGGAGAGGGGGGGAAGGGAGGGGGGAGAGGGGGGGAAGGGAGGGGGGAGAGGGGGGGAAGGGAGGGGGGAGAGGGGGGGGAAGGGAGGGGGGAGAGGGGGGGGAAGGGAGGGGGGAGAGAAGGGGAGAGGGGAGTGGGGGGATGAGGGGAGACGGGGGGATGAGGGGAGGAGGGGAGACGGGGGGAGGAGGGGAGACGGGGGGGAGGAGGGGAGACAGGGGGAAGGGGGGGAGACGGGGGGAAGGGGGGGAGACGGGGGGAAGGGGGGGGAGACGGGGGGAAGGGGGAAGGGGGAGGGAAGGGGGAAGGGGGAGGGAAGGGGGAAGGGGGAGGGAAGGGGGAGGGAAGGGGGAGGGAAGGGGGAAGGGGGAGGGAAGGGGGAAGGGGGAGGGGAGGGGGAAGGGGGAGGGGGAAGGGGGAGGGAAGGGGGAAGGGGGAGGGGAGGGGGAAGGGGGAGGGGAGACGGGAGGAGAGATAAGAGGGGGAGAGAGGAGTGATGAGGTTGGTTTCTTAGAATTCCCAAGCAACGCCGGGTACTTTCAGCTTGCATATTGTATTAGAAAGAGGTTACCAGTTGCATCCAGAGAGAGAGGAGCAGGGACCAGTCATGGGTTGATATAGTTGGAAAGATCTCCAGACCATCTTTATTTTACATAAAGAAAAAAAACAATGTTTCGGCCATAACGGCCTTCATCAGGACCCCGATAAAGGGATCTCTGAGCGAAACGCTGTTTTTTTCCTTTCTGTAAAATAAACACTATTTTGTAGAAAACATACGGCTCGGAGGGCCTGGCGACCGTTCCAACATCGTGAAGTCTCAGTAAGAAATCTCGCAGGACACAGCGCAGGCGCGAGCAACGCTCCATCGAAGTAAACAAGGGAGCGTGGAGCACAGCAAACACACAAAAGAGAGCTGGAGGCAGAGTCAAAAGTGGAAAAGAAATAAAGGTTTATTTACACACAGCACCCGCCCAAAACCTGAAGGAAAACTCGGACGCGTTTTCTGCCGTCGCTGGCGATTTATCAAATGTATCCTACGGGATGCACGCCGGGACGAATCTACTTGCTACTTCATGCAACGTGGGTCCGTGAGTACTTCATCTACCTTCTGTACTGGTTTGTTACCTACAGAGGACGTGCCGTTTGCTGTTACTTACCTGGATTTAGAGCTGCTGGTTTCTATTGACCCCGTCAGTCGCCCAGCTTTGCTGCAGGGCTTCACTTGGGGTCTCCTCTGGCAGACGCATAACGTTGATCACACGGCTATCATTTCGAATAATCCCACTAAAGGACTAAATCCCGATCTTCACTCATGGAATTTATTATCCTGTATCTCTGTGTGGCTTAAGATGGGATCTTTGGAGGTTCACTTGTCCGTATACACACAAGTAACACTCCAACCATGCCAGTCCTAGGGGTTATTTGAGCGGCTATCCATATTTTTGCTAAAACTGAAGGATTTGGGGTCAGTGAGGTGTAATAAGACAGGAAAGAGGTCTTATCGTTTCAAAAGGGCTTTCGTGTGCCGGTGCGGAGTTCATAACGAGCCCACAGCCTCGTCAAAGTTTCAAGTCCACTGTTAATTTGCTAATGAAGTTGAATTATTTAGCTGCCAGCTGGGGGGGAAGCAGTATGGTTCTGAACTCTGTTAGTGTTAACACACCACTAATTAATGCGGAAAAATGTCAATATTTCTCCAAACCCCGAGGTCTCTTTGAAGCGTCAAATCTGTAAAACTATCAGTCACTTAAACACATTTCAACTTATTAGTTCCCAAAAAATCATCAATCAGAAATCGTACCGTGCACCTATTTACTGCAGCATTTAGGCCCTTATTTAAAGGGTCAGTCCCTCCTAAGACAAAGTGTACTAATGGCAGTGACAGGGTTAAGGGACCAGTCCCTCCCTGGAGCAAAGTGTACTAATGGCAGTGACATGGTTAAGGGATCAGTCCCTCCTAGGAGCAAAGTGTACTAATGGCAGTGACATGGTTAAGGGATCAGTCCCTCCTAGGAGCAAAGTGTACCAATGGCAGTGACATGGTTAAGGGATCAGTCCCTCCTAGGAGCAAAGTGTACCAATGGCAGTGACATGGTTAAGGGATCAGTCCCTCCTAGGAGCAAAGTGTACCAATGGCAGTGGCATGGTGGAGGGATCAGTCCCTCCTAGGAGCAAAGTGTGCTAATGGCAGTGACAGGGTTAAGGGGTCGGTCCCTCCTAGGGGCAAAGTGTACTACTGGCAGTGACATGGTTAAGGGATCAGTCCCTCCTAGGGGCAAAGTGTACTAATGGCAGTGACATGGTTAAGGGGTCAGTCCCTCCTAGGGGCAAAGTGTACTAATGGCAGTAACATGGTTAAGGGGTCAGTCCCTCCTAGGGGCACAGTGTACTAATGGCAGTAACATGGTTAAGGGGTCAGTCCCTCCTAGGGGCAAAGTGTACTAATGGCAGTGACATGGTTAAGGGGTCAGTCCCTCCTAGGGGCACAGTGTACTAATGGCAGTAACATGGTTAAGGGGTCAGTCCCTCCTAGGGGCAAAGTGTACTAATGGCAGTAACATGGTTAAGGGGTCAGTCCCTCCTAGGGGCACAGTGTACTAATGGCAGTGACATGGTTAAGGGGTCAGTCCCTCCTAGGGGCAAAGTGTACTAATGGCAGTGACATGGTGGAGGGGTCACATTTGGGTAATAGTACCTTTTCACCAAAACTAGAAACCTACTGTATAAGTATTATTAAGTCATTAGTTAAAGTTTGTTTGTAAATCTGGAGAGCTGGGACGTGGGAGCGGTGTGATTTCCTCGGGCTGCTCCCTTTTGTCCGAAGTCACTGTGGGCTCATCAAGACTTTGCACAGGGAAAGCCCCCCCCCCCCTTATCTTCATTGGCTCGCTGCGAAGGACAGGGTGGGGGGATAAGGGGAAAGAGGACACCTGACTGACAAACACTCCCACAAAGAATTGCAACTTGCAATTAATTAGCAATGAATGCACATCTTTACTTTTAGCGCGGTTAGATTTGTTTAACTCTTTCACTGCCCTTTGGATTCTCCTTCCCACATACCTGGATGCAGGATTAGGTGGGCGGCGTTCTGGTGCAATCTCGCTGCTCTCCTTGTGAGCTTCAATAAATCGGGCGAGAGGCTCGGACAAATAAATCCGTTCTGTAGTATTAGATCAGGGGGCTCAGCTCCGGTCCTCAAGCCCCCCCCCCCCCCCCGCCAACAGGGCAGGTTTTCAGGATATCCCAGCTTCAGCACAGGTGGCTCAATCAGAGGCTCAGTCAAAGACTGAGCCTCTGATTGAGCCACCTGTGCTGAAGCAGGGACTGATTGAGCCACCTGAGCTGAAGCTGGGGTATGCTGAAAACCTGACCTGTTGGGAGGACTGGAATTGAGCCCCCTGTATTAGATCATGCTTACTGCATTTTTTTTTAAAATTCAACTCTCAATGCCATTTTTAATGAGTTTTAATATACTGAGCATCCTTTGATTTCTATAGCAGGATTTAGCACACCAAGCGGGGATCATATGTTGCCAATGTTCCCAGCAGTTTGAGCTGCAAACTGCAACAATAGATAACGTTACCGTAGTAATATAAGGATACATCGTAGCTGCTGAGTTACACTGACTGAAGGATTGATGGAAACTGAAAGGCGGCCATTTAGTGAACCCTGGGAAGCCGGATCTTTGCTGACCGATCACGGGAGAACCAATCGATCGGCTGCTTAGGTAATTAGTTTTCAATACCGGTCATCAAAGGCGGCGTATATATTAAAACAAAGTGCAGCGCAGACTGACTATTTAAAGGGCATTTCTTTAAAACAACCACATTTCCTTCAAATCTCGGGACCAAACCCGGTAATTTCCAGCAACTCTCGGGGTGGTTGAGCTGGCAATTCTGCACATTTTTTTTCGAAAAAGGTTTTTTTTTTTTTTTTAATCATTTTTACGGGGGCCTTTTCCTTTCAGTTGTTCTTATCTCAGGGGAGGGAGCCAGGTTTAGCAGCCCGCCTGTAAAAACGACCTCAGGGTTACGGTTATCTGCTGCCGCTCCACAATTTCATTATTACTTGTGTTCTGAGGAGCAAAGCCTTATACCTCCCCGGAGAGAGTCGTGAGAAATTAACGCAGGCTTTAACTTTAATTACAGCATTGATATTCCTCGCACAATAACACTGTCATCAGTCATTTACATAAAGTTTCCGGGCGCGGTGGAGGGACGGCTCGCTGTAATTGTAATGGGTCCTTTCTGAGCATGCATAATGCATTCCGGCTAATTCCGCAGACCCGGACACGGAGCGTTTCACGTGGGGAAGGTTTCAGAGCGCCTTGTTATTTCTTATTTTATCTACGGGATGAAGTGTGGAATAGGCGTGTGGCGATATGTGCAATATTATAATATATGTTCACTCCTAATACCTATATAAACATATACATGTTAGAGTATTTATATAAATATATGTATATAATATATACACCTGACATGCACACACACATATATATATGTGTATATGTGTATATATATATATATATATATATATATATATATGTGATCTGTCTGTCTATCTATAAAAAAGTGATACATTATTTCTGATTATCCATTCGGAGCTGCTGTATGCATTTTATTTCTATGTTATATGTTTACATGTAATTAGCATGTCAACAGAATTTGTACACCTGCCTGAATGTGTCATCAGTCAGCCCCCAGCTGCTCCAATTAGCTGAAGGTACCAAGCTCCAACCAATAGGAGCCAACGTAAAATAGAGACAGCAAAGATTGTATCGTCCATCATATTATCATTGTGGTATCACTCCCCATAACTCCTCCTATTACCCATATAACCGCTCCCTATAACTCCTCCTATTACCCCATATAACCGCTCTCTATAACTCCTCCTATTACCCCATATAACCGCTCCCTATAACTCCTCCTATTACCCCATATAACCGCTCCCCATAACTCCTCCTATTACCCCATATAACCGCTCCCCATAACTCCTCCTATTACCCCATATAACCGCTCCCTATAACTCCTACTATTACCCCATATAACCGCTCCCTATAACTCCTCCTATTACCCCATATAACTCCTCCTATTACCCCATATACATGGATGGAAATTCCTCTCCTTGCCTTAAAATGATCCACCTTCCTAGATCCCCCAAATATCTCCGCTCTCCCCTGGCACTGCACATCACACAGGTCCAACCCCTCTACTGCAAAGTGCCGATCGCCCCGCCCATCGCGGTGGCAGAATAAAGCCACATTTGGCCTTGTTTGGGGGGGGGGCTGCATGCCACCCACCCCGGCAGCAAAAGGGTTAACGGGCCTCTTCCATCTCCCCCCCCCCCCCACAAACGCCGCACTGTTCGGCGCGTCACTTCTGCAGCTGCTGTCCCGGGAAACACTGGGGACGTAATTTTTTTGTCATCCCCCCTTCACACTCCCACCCCCCACCTCTCCCCCCACCCTCTCACTGTCACTCGGAAGCGCAGAGAGCCTGAGGCGCGTCTCTGTCACTTCTATCTATCAACGGATATTCTCCCGCGGAAGGGGAGAAGCTCGCTTAGTCACATTTCACGGGCCTGCATTTTTAATGAGCAGCGCCGTGGTTATTTGCTTAGCCTGTCGATCTCTGCCGCTCTGTCAATAGCTTCTCATATCTGCCGGGGCGATGGTGATCTTTAAAATACTGTCTCCCAGGAGCAGAGGCATTAAAAGCAATTATAGATTTTACACAGCAACCGGCTTTGATATTTCCAGCTAATCTAATTGGCAGCCGGAAAGTTTATTGTCTGCCATTTCAGCGGCGGTTTGAGCGCCATGGAAAAATAAAAATTCGATTTGCCTTGCTAATTTTTCGCATAACGTGATTAACGCCAGCGGGCGACGTGCCGCAGATATTGTTTGGGGCGCGGACGGGCGCTGGAGGAAAAAAAAAAAAAAAGGAAGGCGGGCAGTGTTGTCGACATAATCTTCATTAATGTTCCGCTTACTAAATATCCAGCGGAATATGTCACATTTCATTAAACATTAAAACACGCTGGGGAAACATGCAAGTCAAAACATTGATGAACGGCGTCGGCAGACGCACATAAAATAGTTTTTAAGTATGGAGATGAAGATTTTTGCGTTGAATAAACGGCCTTGTGCAGGATAATGCGGTGGGAATATTATAGGTCGTACTGTAGGTGCGTCTCAGTGTGCAAGACATGTGCAAGGAGAATTAGACGTCGGAAGGATCGGTATTGCTGGCATATTGGAGAGATGCGAGGTCTGTGAATGCACTCGGGATTTGTAAGGAGTAAGAATGCCAGTGAATGGTTAGAAAACGTTTCAGCCATTTTCATCAACACAGCAGAGTTGTTGATGCTGAGAAAAGAAGAAATGCAGATGCACAGATTACAGCAGGATGGATCAAATTCTGCATTAAGAAACACTCCCTATAACTCCTCCTATTACCCCATATAACCGCTCCCTATAACTCCTCCTGTTACCCCATATAACCGCTCCCTATAACTCCTCCTGTTACCCCATATAACCGCTCCCTATAACTCCTCCTATTACCCCATATAACCGCTCCCTATACCTCCTCCTATTGCCCCATATAACCTCTCCCTATAACTCCTCCTATTACCCCATATAACCACTCCCTATAACTCCTCCTATTACCCCATATAACCGCTCCCTATAACTCCTCCTATTACCCCATATAACCACTCCCTATAACTCCTCCTATTACCCCATATAACCGCTCCCTATACCTCCTCCTATTGCCCCATATAACCTCTCCCTATAACTCCTCCTATTACCCCATATAACCACTCCCTATAACTCCTCCTATTACCCCATATAACCACTCCCTATAACTCCTCCTATTACCCCATATAACCGCTCCCTATAACTCCTCCTATTGCCCCAATCTTCGATTGAGCCACCTGTGCTGAAGCAGGGTTATCCTGAAAGCCTGACTTGTTGGTGGCCCTTGACGACCGGAGTTGCCCGCCCCTGGTTAGGTGCAAGGTGCCAAGTACACATGCAGGACCACGGAAGAATAAAGCCACATTAACCCCCCTGCACATCCTTCTCGCTCAGACCCTAAAGCCTTTGCACAGCTTTGAGTGCAGAGAGAAAGCCGCACCGTGTGGGACACGGAGCCCAAATGTCAGCGCACGCCGGGCCCGTCTGCCGGCTGTTAGGGGATGACGGATGGGTTTCCTTTCAGCTGCTTGATAAACATCTGTCAGGGCGTTAACGAAGCCGCACCCTCACCGGCGGCCTACGGCCGGTGAAGTCTGGCGTTCCACTTAGGAAAGAAAACAGAATGGCCGAGGCGGGCGGGAGCCGCCGTTTGCGCCGGTGAAGAGACGAGTCATTTAAACCGTGCCCCCTGGGGGGGGGGGGGGGGGAGGGGGGTCTCAGGGGGGGAGGGGGGTCTCAGTGTATCCCGGACTCAATCGCATTCATTTCAGCTCAGGGGAACACAAAATGGAAATCTCCGCACTGCGCAGCTCCCTAATTGAAGGAGAGGTGAAGGCAGCGGTTTCTTGCTTGTTAAGTATACAGGAAACAATTGAGAAATAATTACCTAATTTCATAGTTACCTAGTTACATAGTTTCACAGTTACCTAGTTATATAGTTACCTAGTTTCATAGTTACCTAGTTACATAGTTACACAGTTGCTTAGTTACCTAGTTGCATAGTTTCACAGTTACCTAGATATATAGTTTTATAGTTACCTAGTTTCATAGTTACACAGTTGCCTAGTTGCATAGTTTCATAGTTACCTAGTTACACAGTTTCATAGTTACCTTGTTACCTAGTTTCATAGTTACCTTGTTACCTAGTTTCATAGTTACCTAGTTACATCGTTTCATAGTTACAGTTTCATATTTACCTTGTTTCATAGTTACCTAGTTGCATAGTTACATCGTTTCACAGTTACATAGTTTCACAATTACCTGGTTATATAGTTTCATAGTTACCTAGTTACCGTTTCATAGTTATAAAGTTTGATAGTTACCTAATTTCATAGTTACGTAGTTACACAGTTACCTAGTTACATAGTTTCACAGTTACCTAGTTACATAGTTAGCTAGTTACATATTTACACAGTTACCTAGTTTCACAGTTACCTAGTTATATAGATACATTGTTTCATAGTTACCTAGTTATATAGTTTCATAGTTACCTAGTTACATAATGACATAGTTACATAATTTCGTAGTTGCATAGTTACATATTTACCTTGTTTCATAGTTGCCTAGTTACATAGTTAGCTAGTTACTTAGTTACTTAGTTACATAGTTACCTAGTTTCATAGTTACCTTGTTTCATAGTTGCCTAGTTACATAGTTTCATAGTTAGCTAGTTACTTAGTTACCTAGTTTCATAGTTACCTAGTTTCATAGTTACCCAGGTTACAGTAAGTATCACAGTATTTGTGCAATTCCCGATGCTTATGTTGTGTGTGTTTCACTGAGAACAGACCCCTGTCCCCAACTCTGGTGACCCGCAGGAGTCCCGGCAAATATATGTTTCCCAGATACATTTGTTTAAATGAGAAAACTTTGGGAACATTTCCTGCGACCTTGTGATGAAACAATTGGTACAGATGCAAAGATATGATGTGTTCGGAGTTGGACTCTGTGTCATGTACTGAAACAGAATGCTTTGCATTGGTTAGGTGCAAGGTGCCAAGTACACATGCAGGACCACGGAAGAATAAAGCCACATTAACCCCCCTGCACATCCTTCTCGCTCAGACCCTAAAGCCTTTGCACAGCTTTGAGTGCAGAGAGAAAGCCGCACCGTGTGGGACACGGAGCCCAAATGTCAGCGCACGCCGGGCCCGTCTGCCGGCTGTTAGGGGATGACGGATGGGTTTCCTTTCAGCTGCTTGATAAACATCTGTCAGGGCGTTAACGAAGCCGCACCCTCACCGGCGGCCTACGGCCGGTGAAGTCTGGCGTTCCACTTAGGAAAGAAAACAGAATGGCCGAGGCGGGCGGGAGCCGCCGTTTGCGCCGGTGAAGAGACGAGTCATTTAAACCGTGCCCCCTGGGGGGGGGGGGGGGGAGGGGGGTCTCAGGGGGGGAGGGGGGTCTCAGTGTATCCCGGACTCAATCGCATTCATTTCAGCTCAGGGGAACACAAAATGGAAATCTCCGCACTGCGCAGCTCCCTAATTGAAGGAGAGGTGAAGGCAGCGGTTTCTTGCTTGTTAAGTATACAGGAAACAATTGAGAAATAATTACCTAATTTCATAGTTACCTAGTTACATAGTTTCACAGTTACCTAGTTATATAGTTACCTAGTTTCATAGTTACCTAGTTACATAGTTACACAGTTGCTTAGTTACCTAGTTGCATAGTTTCACAGTTACCTAGATATATAGTTTTATAGTTACCTAGTTTCATAGTTACACAGTTGCCTAGTTGCATAGTTTCATAGTTACCTAGTTACACAGTTTCATAGTTACCTTGTTACCTAGTTTCATAGTTACCTTGTTACCTAGTTTCATAGTTACCTAGTTACATCGTTTCATAGTTACAGTTTCATATTTACCTTGTTTCATAGTTACCTAGTTGCATAGTTACATCGTTTCACAGTTACATAGTTTCACAATTACCTGGTTATATAGTTTCATAGTTACCTAGTTACCGTTTCATAGTTATAAAGTTTGATAGTTACCTAATTTCATAGTTACGTAGTTACACAGTTACCTAGTTACATAGTTTCACAGTTACCTAGTTACATAGTTAGCTAGTTACATATTTACACAGTTACCTAGTTTCACAGTTACCTAGTTATATAGATACATTGTTTCATAGTTACCTAGTTATATAGTTTCATAGTTACCTAGTTACATAATGACATAGTTACATAATTTCGTAGTTGCATAGTTACATATTTACCTTGTTTCATAGTTGCCTAGTTACATAGTTAGCTAGTTACTTAGTTACTTAGTTACATAGTTACCTAGTTTCATAGTTACCTTGTTTCATAGTTGCCTAGTTACATAGTTTCATAGTTAGCTAGTTACTTAGTTACCTAGTTTCATAGTTACCTAGTTTCATAGTTACCCAGGTTACAGTAAGTATCACAGTATTTGTGCAATTCCCGATGCTTATGTTGTGTGTGTTTCACTGAGAACAGACCCCTGTCCCCAACTCTGGTGACCCGCAGGAGTCCCGGCAAATATATGTTTCCCAGATACATTTGTTTAAATGAGAAAACTTTGGGAACATTTCCTGCGACCTTGTGATGAAACAATTGGTACAGATGCAAAGATATGATGTGTTCGGAGTTGGACTCTGTGTCATGTACTGAAACAGAATGCTTTGCACTGCACAAGGGACTAGCAGCTGTAACTGAAGGCATTGCATAGCTGAGCAGTTACACAGGAACCAAGGGTCCTGCTCTCACTTCAGGATTCTAGGACCATCCCAAGAATTTAAATGATGGGGTTTACGTTCGGTTCCCAAACTGGGAGCCCCATGAGACATTAAAGCGGTAACAGAATAACAGGTGGGACCGTGGGATAAACTGGGATATACAGGCTGAGATATACAGGCTGAAATATGCAGGCTGAAATATACAGGCTGAGATATACAGGCTGAGATATACAGGCTGAGATATACAGGCTGAGATATACAGGCTGAGATATACAGGCTGAAATATGCAGGCTGAGATACTGTATACAGGCTGAAAAATACAGGCTGAGATATACAGGCTGAAATATGCAGGCTGAGATATACAGGCTGAGATATACAGGCTGAGATATACAGGCTGAGATATACAGGCTGAGATATACAGGCTGAGATATACAGGCTGGGATATACAGGCTGAGATATATATATATGTATGTATATATATATATATATATGTGTGTATATATATATGCGTGTGTATCAGTGTGTTTGTGTGTGTGTGTGTGTGTATCAGTATATTAGTGTGTTAGTGAATATGTTCAGTTGTTAAAGAGCATCAGGTGCATTATGGGTCAGCAGCTAGAAATGGCAGGCGTTATTAACCCCTTCCCTGCCTGCGGGGCCAGCAACTCATCGACGATTGCTTGAAAATGATTCCTCCCGCCTGACATGGCTGGATACGGCACCCTAACACACCCCACACCCATCTCACACACCCCACATATCTCACACACCCATCTCACACATCCCACATATCCCACACACCCACATATCTCACACACCCATCTCACACCCCCCCACACCCATCTCACACCCCCCCACACCCATCTCACACTTCCCACATATCCCACACTCCAATCTCACACTTCCCACACACCCCCCCACACCCATCTCACACACCCACATATCTCACACACCCATCTCACACCCCCCCACACCCATCTCACACACCCCACATATCTCACACACCCATCTCACACACCCCTCACACCCATCTCACACTTCCCACATATCCCACACTCCAATCTCACACTTCCCACACACCCCTCACACCCATCTCACACACCCTCACACCCATCTCACACACCCCACATATCTCACACCCTCACACCCATCTCACACACCCTCACACCCATCTCACACACCCCACACACCCATCTCACACATCCCAGAAATCCCACACAAACATGTCACACACCCCATATATCTCACACAACCATCTCACACACCACTCACACCCATCTCACACCCCACATATCTCACACACACCACCCACATATCACACACCCATCTCACACATCCCACACACCCCACATATCTCACACAACCATCTCACACACCCCACACCCCACATATCTCACACCCCACCCACATATCACACACCCATCTCACACATCCCACATATCCATCTCACACACCACACACCCATCTCACACACCCACACCCCACCCACATATCACACACCCATCTCACACATCCCACATATCCCACACACCCATCTCACACACTCCTCAGACAGCACCTTGGTGCAATATATAGTCTGTTTTGAAGCCGAAATGAAGAAAGAAAAGAGGGTAATGTGAGGGTAACCCTCCTCCACAGGCCACCTTGGTATGAAGAATATCTAACACAGATCTGTGAGGGTATGTAATATCATCCATGTATCCAGAACTCCCTGCAATGTAATGTTACTAGCAAAGAGAAATACTATCATATGTCCCAAAAGAAAAACTCAAAGGGTCAGTCCCTTCTAGGGGCAAAGTGAACTAGTGGCAGTGACATGGTTAAGGGGCCAGTCTCTCCTAGGGGCAAAGTGTACTAATGGCAGTGAAATGGTTAAGGGGTCAGTCCCTCCTGGGGGCAAAGTGTACTAGTGGCAGTGAAATGGTTAAGGGGTCAGTCCCTCCTGGGGGCAAAGTGTACTAGTGGCAGTGACATGGTTAAAGGGTCAGTCCCTCCTAGGGGCAAAGTGTACTAATGGCAGTGACATGGTTAAGGGGCCAGTCTCTCCTAGGGGCAAAGTGTACTAATGGCAGTGACATGGTTAAGGGGTCAGTCCCTCCTAGGGGCAAAGTGTACTAATGGTAGTGACAGGGTTAAGGGGTCAGTCCCTCCTAGGGGCAAAGTGTACTAATGGCAGTGACATGGTTAAGGGGCCAGTCTCTCCTAGGGGCAAAGTGTACTAATGGCAGTGACATGGTTAAGGGGTCAGTCCCTCCTAGGGGCAAAGTGTACTAATGGCAGTGACATGGTTAAGGGGTCAGTCCCTCCTAGGGGCAAAGTGTATTATGGCAGTGACAGGGTTAAGTGGGAATTCTCTCCTACGGCACTGAGGTCCATGTTAAATAAGACACAGAGCGTCTTCCCCGCGCCGTAGGAGATTTTAATCCCGTTTATGTGAGCTACATTACAAAAGTTATTTCATATAGTTATTTGACTTGCTAGAATAATACGCAATTTCTGCCTCCCACACGGCACTGATCAGCACTAAAGCAGTAATATAAATATTGATATATCACCTCCCTGTGACAAGGTATTATAGTCAGCAAAAGTGAAGGTGATGCCTAAAATAACATTGTCTTTAAGTATCCTGTGTCAAAACATTCCTAATCCATCAGTGTTAAAAGGTTTGTATCTGTACTATACACAGAGCAGCATCTATCTGTATTATACACAGAGCAGCGTGTATCTGTATTCTACACTGAGCAGCATATCTGTACTATACACAGACCAGAGTATCTGTATTATACACAGAGCAGCGTATCTGTACTATACACAGAGCAGAGTGTATCTGTATTATACACAGAGCAGCGTGTATCTGTATTCTACACTGAGCAGTGTATCTGTACTATACACAGAGCAGCGTCTATCTGTATTATACAGAGAAGTGAATCTGTACTATACACAGAGCAGCGTCTATCTGTATTATACAGAGCAGCGTGTATCTGTACTATACACAGAGCAACGTGCAGCTGTATTATACACAGAGCAGCGTGCATCTGTGTTACACACAGAGCAGCATGTGTCTGTATTATACACAGAGCAGCGTGTATCTGTATTATACACAGAGCAGCGTGTATCTGTATTATACACAGAGCAGCGTGTATCTGTATTATACACAGAGCAGCATATCTGTACTATACACAGAGCAGAGTGTATCTGTATTATACACAGAGCAGTGTGTGTATCTGTAGTATACACAGAGCAGCGTGTATTTGTATTATACACAGAGCAGCGTGTATCTGTATTATACACAGTGCAGCGTGTATCTGTATTATACACAGAGCAGTGTGTATCTGTATTATACACAGAGCAGCGTGTGTATCTGTATTATACACAGGGCAGCGTGTATCTGTATTATACACAGAGCAGCGTGTATCTGTATTATACACAGAGCCGCGTGTATCTGTATTATACACAGGGCAGCGTGTATCTGTATTATACACAGAGCAGCGTGTATCTGTATTATACACAGAGCAGCATGTATCTGTATTATACACAGAGCAGCGTGTATCTGTATTATACACAGAGCAGCGTGTATCTGTATTATACACAGAGCAGCATGTATCTGTATTATACACAGAGCAGCGTGTATCTGTATTATACACAGAGCAGCGTGTATCTGTATTATACACAGAGCAGCGTATCTTTATTATACAGAGTAGTGTGTACACACAATGCTGATCACTTTGCGCAGGCAGCACCCACTCTCTCCTCCTCTCCTAATCATTATGGGCTCTCTGATCTGGACACGGTGGTTGTCCCAATGCCGAGGCCCCAAAGAAAGCACTTTCTAATACATTAAAAAAAGTAAAACTGCCCAATCTTTGCTACTAGCGTGGTTAGATCTGTTTACGGGAGCCGGTTCAATTCTTTACAAAAGATTGTTTTCTGTCCGGATTGCACCTTTAATTTTGATATCCCTCCCAGGGCCAAACTGGAAAACCCCATTTAAGCAGCAAAATAAATGTCATATAAGTCTTTAAAAAAAACAAAACCCTTTTGAATATATTATAATATTTTTTCTGTATGTATCTGTGTTTCACAATAGTGTGGCTCCCTTTCCCCTCGTTGGGAAGTCATTTTGACCCAAACCCTAAAGGATATAGGAGAACAAGTACTGTATACGAGAAGATACAGAATCACTGCGTCTCGTCGAGGATCCCAGGAACAAACCAGCTGAAGGAAGCCAGTTAGCATTGGCAAATCATTAACAAAACTACCTGCTAACACTTACCGGCCGCTTTACGATACTCGATAAGGTGCAAAATAACTCGGCGCTAGTGAAAACATATTTGGTGACTTAAATAATTAGGGATGCAGCTCAAACCCCAGAAAGAACAACCTCTACGTTCAAGTGATGTAGATAATGATCACACTCTTGTGTGCCCCTCTCCCTCATCGCGTTCCCCGGTGTTAACCGGCGCTCCCCGGCGTTCCCCTGAACCACGAGGAGGGAGAGAGGCAAACAAGATTGCGTATAGACAAAAAATAAGTGCACAACCCAAAAGATAACTCAATCGTGTAAAAGACTATGTCTAATAGTGAAACACATAAACAACTGGTCCTTATAAATCGTTGTTACACTGAACACATAATATAAGGCACAACCCTACTGTGAAAGTGAAAAATGTATATAAACCATACAAAACCGTTGGTGTTGGCGTATGCTGCTATCATTAAAGCCTGGCTCGGCACTCCCGCGAACTAGAAATAGGAAACAAGAAAAAAGCGCAAAACGCAAATGGTGAAGTATATCAAAATATTTTTAAGTAATAAAAAGGTGAGTATTCTGCGTACATCAAAGATATAGAACATTCGCATTTACGTGTATCAATACACGAAATTACCACACAGCACTCATCAGGGGGGAGGGTTAGGGGGATGTCTGTCTGGTGCGTTGTCTCCCGCAGTTTCCAGATGTCATCTGGGACATTCACGGTAACAGCGACCTGCATCCAGCATCCAGACCGTCCGGGGAATGAAGGTGGTGAGACCACTTGATCGTCTGTCCCGTAATGCACACTGTGTGTGTAGTCCAAGGAAAGTTCCTGTAGTCGTCAGCCAGTAGGTTGGTAACGCGAGCACACAGAGAAGTGTTCACACCAGTCAATCTGACCGGCACTCGGAACCTGATGAAGTAGCACTTTTTAGCTACGAAACGCATAGGATTATATTTTGTTTTATTGTGGTACCTTTTAATACCTTTCTTACCAGTATTGTGTATAAGGGAGTAGTTAGGCACTTTTCCTGTGCCATTAGCCCCTAGTTACACCGCTCGGGTGCGTACTGTGTAAGCTGCGCCCTTTCCGTGTGACGTCATATTGATGCGCGAACACCGAGGCGGCCCGTCATTGCCGAGTGCCGGTCAGATTGCCTGGTGTGAACACTTCTCTGTGTGCTCGCGTTACCAACCAACTGGCTGACGAGTACAGGAACTTTCCTTGGACTACACACAAAGTGTGCATTACGGGACAGACGATCAAGTGGTTTTACCATCTTCATTCCCCGGACGGTCTGGATGCTGGGTGCAGGTCGCTGTTACCGTGAATGTCCCAGATGACATCTGGAAACTGCGGGAGACAACTCACCAGACAGACATCCCCCTAACCCTCCCCCCTGATGAGTGCCGTGTGGTAATTTCGTGTATTGATGCACGTAAATGCGAATGTTCTATATCTTTGATGTACGCAGAATACTCACCTTTTTATTACTTAAAAATATTTTGATATACTTCACCATTTGCGTTTTGCGCTTTTTTCTTGTTTCCTACACAAGATTGCGGGCTGGACAAGGACCTGCCAGACAAGACCCCAAAATGCCCCCTGTACACTGTCCTTTGCATTTTCCAAAATGTGAATGTGATCATTGAAAATCTACGTCACATAAATCCACCTGTACTATCTGCACCATTGGACTTTCTCCTTTGTTCTCTATCTGTGAGACCCAGCAGGGGAGCCCTGCTTGCTGCCCATGAGGAAATTGCTTTAAAGCTGCAGTTCTAAAATATATATATATATATATATATATATTTTTTTTTTTCCCTATTCAATATGTGCATTAATACACTCTGCACACTGACAAGTGATACACTAAGCTGCAGATCGATCTGTTCTCCTGTAATCCATTGCTTGCTCTGGGCTACTTAATTCAGTTCTTGCACAGCATTGTGGGCAATGTAGTCCAGCAATATTATGTGACTGGGCAGTTACTACATACAATTGGTGCACTGCTAGAGAGAGGGCGGGGCTCGAGCCAGAGCCTATCAGAAGGGGGCAGTTACTTTGGAAATGCTTCCTACATTAGAAACATTAAAAATGTTTTTAAAACATTTAAAAAAAAATTTTTTTTAATGCGACAAGTATTTTCTCATAGTACAGAACTGATTTATTAAAAAAACACACACGTAGGATATTGCTTGAACTGCTGCTTTAACATCCATATTTATTACACTTATTGAAGCCATTATATATTCTATATTTCACTTATATAAATCACACTGCACTCCCCTTACTTTCACATTTTCTCTTTATAATACTTTACATGTTAAAAAAAAAAAAAAAAACCCTGGCACCCCAATTTTTCATCTCTTAGGTCAGCAGTGCGGTGTAGTGGTTAACGAGTTGCTTTTTTTACCATCTAATTTTGTGTCTCTGGCCGGATTGGATAACTGGCCCGTCCAGCAGCGAAAAGGGTTACAAAGAATCCAAGAGATATTCTTAACCGCCATCAAACGCCCCCTTCATTTCGTAGTCCCGCTGACCCCAAAAACTGCTTGTGCTGAATTTTCCCGGGCGTCTAAACACCAGTGCGTTGGACAGGAGAGTCTGTTTTCCAAAGCAAGCGTGTTTAGTTTTAATTACGGGGGGGGGGGGGGGGAGAGTTCTGTGAACAAATTCTGCTTATGTCGTCTACGAACGGGTCCGGATGAAGGGGAGGGAGTCACCGGACCAGTGAAGCTAAGCTGAACTCGGCAAACCAGGAACGAGGGGGACGTACGGAGTAGCGTGGAGTGGAAAATTAATTAGCTAGGGAGTAGAATCTCATTTGTCTGGAGTGTTGAAACAGCATTACTTTCTGAGCTCAAAACACCAGATTTACCAACTCAGCCCTATTGTATCTATATAAATGTACCTTTCTTTTTTCATCCTTCTCTTCTATAGAAGTAAGCAATGTGTATCTGTATTACATACCGAGAAGCCAGTATCTGTATTATACACAGAGCAGCGTGTCTGTATTATACACAGAGCAGCGTATCTGTATTATACACAGAGCAGCATGTGTCTGTATTATACACAGAGCAGCATGTGTCTGTATTATACACAGAGCAGCGTGTGTCTGTATTACATACCGAGAAGCCAGTATCTGTATTATACACAGAGCAGCGCGTGTATCTGTATTATACACAGAGCAGCATGTGTCTGTATTATACACAGAGCAGCATGTGTCTGTATTATACACAGAGCAGCGTGTGTCTGTATTACATACCGAGAAGCCAGTATCTGTATTATACACAGAGCAGCGTGTATCTGTATTACACACAGAGCAGCATGTGTCTGTATTATACACAGAGCAGCATGTGTCTGTATTATACACCGAGCAGCGTGTGGATCTGTATTATACACAGAGCAGCGTGTATCTGTATTATACACAGAGCAGCGTGTATCTGTATTATACACAGAGCAGTGTATATCTGTATTATACACAGAGCAGCGTGTATCTGTATTATACACAGAGCAGCGTGTATCTGTATTATACACAGAGCAGCATGTGTCTGTATTATACACAGAGCAGCGTGTGGATCTGTATTATACACAGAGCAGTGTATATCTGTATTATACACAGAGCAGCGTGTATCTGTATTATACACAGAGCAGCGTGTATCTGTATTATACACAGAGCAGCGTGTATCTGTATTATACACAGAGCAGCATGTGTCCTTATTATACACAGAGCAGCATGTGTCTGTATTATACACAGAGCAGCGTGTATCTGTATTATACACAGAGCAGTGTATATCTGTATTATACACAGAGCAGCGTGTATCTGTATTATACACAGAGCAGCGTGTATCTGTATTATAGAGATATGGTTGTGTAGCGCACAGCATCCAAAAACGAAGGCAGGTCTGGCGAAAACTTTCTTTATTTGAAGCAAGGCATAAAAAGAGGGACGCAGCCCTTCAACGCGTTTCGTGCAAAGCACTTTGTCTGTATTATACACAGAGCAGCGTGTGGATCTGTATTATACACAGAGCAGCATGTGTCCTTATTATACACAGAGCAGCATGTGTCTGTATTATACACAGAGCAGCGTGTATCTGTATTATACACAGAGCAGCGTGTATCTGTATTATACACAGAGCAGCGTGTATCTGTATTATACACAGAGCAGCGTGTGTCCTTATTATACACAGAGCAGCATGTGTCTGTATTATACACAGAGCAGCGTGTATCTGTATTATACACAGAGCAGTGTATATCTGTATTATACACAGAGCAGCGTGTATCTGTATTATACACAGAGCAGCGTGTATCTGTATTATACACAGAGCAGCATGTGTCTGTATTATACACAGAGCAGCGTGTGGATCTGTATTATACACAGAGCAGTGTATATCTGTATTATACACAGAGCAGCGTGTATCTGTATTATACACAGAGCAGCGTGTATCTGTATTATACACAGAGCAGCGTGTATCTGTATTATACACAGAGCAGCATGTGTCCTTATTATACACAGAGCAGCATGTGTCTGTATTATACACAGAGCAGCGTGTATCTGTATTATACACAGAGCAGCGTGTATCTGTATTATACACAGAGCAGCGTGTATCTGTATTATACACAGAGCAGCGTGTATCTGTATTATACACAGAGCAGCGTGTGTACATCTCCCTATAACTTCTCCTATTACTTCCTATAACTCCTCCTGTTACCCATATAACCTCTCCCTATAACGCCTCTTGTTACCCATATAACCCCTCCCTATAACTCCTCCTATTACCCCGTATAACCTCTCCCTAAAACTCCTCCTATTGCCCCATATAACCGCTCTCTATAACTCCTCCTATTACCCCATATAACCGCTCCCTATAACTCCTCCTATTACTTCATATAACTGCTCCCTATAACTCCTCCTATTACCCCATATAACCTATCCCTAAGTTCTCCTATTACCCCATATAACCGCTCTTTATAACTTTTCCTATTACTCCATATAACTGTTCCCTATAACTCCTCCTATTACCACATATAACCGTTCCCTATAACTCCTCCTATTACCCCATATAACCGCTCCCTATAACTCCTCCCATTACCCCATATAATTCCTGAAAGGCAGTGCAGGGGTTAAGCCTGACCGGTAAAGGCGCAGGCATCCTCTCACTGTCAGCACTTTAAGTAGATTATCCGTGCAGATAAGATAAAAAATCCTTCAGTCTCAAGTGGAGAATTGTGTCGCCCCTATTAGTATTGGGACAGATCCCCTTCAAGCTCAGAAGAGCCCAATCCATCATTAAGGCGTAATTATCATGTAATTGCAGCCCCCAGGTCCCTGGGTTATTTTCTATTCAGCGAAGATTAGGTTCCTTTAAAATAAGGTGTCAAGCACAAGACATAGATAACGGACACTTCAGCTTCCGGGGTCTCTTTTGGAATAGGGCCGTTTCCGAGGCTTGTTAGTTTGTTTCCCCCGTACCGTACAATAGGGTTTTTTCTCTAGTTTATTCTCTGCTCAATGATTTATATTATTTATTTTTTATATATATATGTTGATATTTCATTTAATCCTATCAAATCTTAATCCCCAAATTAACAAAACTGCTAATCCCCTCACGCTTATTCGGTCGGGAGTTTTCTGAGAGTGAAAAGATTAAGATAAGACTTTTTTTTTTTGTGTGTGTGTCTGATCAGACCCTTTGTAGGGTCTTGGAACACAGCACTGTGCTGCCTGCTGAAGGGACGTAAGCGCGAGTATCCTATACTATAGGTCCCTTCCTGCAGCCTTTCAGTAAATCCTGACCTCGGGCCCCAGCCCTTTGCTAGCAGTGCGGGACGGCAGAATAAAGGGGATGTGTTTTAAGCGTTACTTTTATCATTTCGATAGTTGCCTTTAAAGTTACCCCACAGCGACGTCCCGCTGCCCCAACTAGCAGCAGAGGGCTTGGGAAATAATCATGATCAGTATTATTCAACAGCTTTTTTCCCCCGAGTGACACGAGATTGAAGTTGTGGGGCTGCAGGGGTAGTCTGTGCTGATCCGCCTTCCGCACACGCCGCCCCTTGCCAGAACCGGACCTTTCGGAGCGATGAGTAATATGACAGGGGGGGGGGGGGGGGCGGTATTCTGCGAATCTTGTTAAACAGGTCCAGTGTTGTCGTGTAACCACATTGCTGTTAAAGGGTTAAGTGTTTCCCATAATAGGGTAACTCACCCAGCTGCGTAGACACCTCTAACTGTAGGATTTTACGGGATAACCCTCTTACATGTCCGGATCTCCTTCTTACACACATCAGCTGCCCCTATACACTATTGCAGGGGTGTTCATCTCCAGTCCTCAAACCCCCCCCCCCCCACTCCCCAACAGGTCAGGTTTTCAGAATATCCCAGCTTCAGCACTGGTGGCTCAATCAGGAGCTCAGTCAAAGACTGATTGCTGTTCCGGATCTGGGACATCCTGAAAACCTGACCTGTTGGTGGCCCTTGAGAACTGGAGCTGGCCAGTCGACTGAGCTGAGCCTCTGAGTCACCTGTGCTGAAGCAGGGATATCCTGAAAACCTGACCTGTTGGGGGGGGGGAGGGAAAGTCTTTGAATATGAGCCCCCCCCTGGATGACAGGATCAGCTGCTCATGCAGCGAAGGGCACAACCCCCAAACATCCGTACCTCTGTAGGGTCGCCGTAGGACAATGCCGAGCGTCCGCACCAACAAAGACCCGGGCTTCGGACAAACTGTCAACGTCTCAATTGGATCAGGGATCCCCTAATTAGATCTAATTCATTAGCAGGCAGAAATGAGATCTCGGGCACAAAGCCGTTTCCCCAAACGAGGTTACGCGCCCGCTCATCCATCACGGCTTTAAGTAACCAGTTTAAAGTCAGCCATATGCACAGAGCAGCGAAATGAGCTTGTCATAAGCAGTTAGGGTGTAAGTGCCCGGGAGAGATACACATTATAAATGTTTCCTTTATCGCATTACAATGGGGCGTTTTGTCAGACTCTTTGCTTAAGATAAATACGGTTCTATTACCACGAGAAACCACGGCGTGGCAGGGGGGGGGGGGTGCTGGGGGGGGGGGGAGAAAACAAAAGCCATCTTATTATTCATTCGAAGGAAGAATAAAGGGCATTCGCTGTAGGGAAATGCTGTGTCTTCTCCCTGGTTGTGGGGAGAGGGGGAGACGGGCGCTTGGAAGTGTTTCCGTGGAGAAGTGCAGGTTTCGGGGGGTTTTGTAGAATGTGTTTCCGTGTTTTATGATATTTGGGGGATTGGTATCAAGTTGATGCTGCCTGAGTTTGCGTTTACGTCGGACGTACGAGACGGGTTACCTGAGGGCCGTCCCGCGGCCGCTGATCTCTCCGGCACGGAGGTTATCGCCGCCTCAGACCTGGCGCAGAGAGAGAGGGGAACAGCGGCAGTTACAGACACAAACTGTGATACATCCTATTATAATACTGTGCAGAGCAGCCAATCCCCTAACTGCTCCTATAACTCCTCCCCCAACTCCTCCCCTAACTGATCCTATAACTCCTCCCCTAACTGATCCTATAACTCCCCCCTAACTGATCCTATAACTCCTCCCCTAGCTGCTCCTATAACTGCTCCTATAACCGCTCCCTATAACTCCTCCCCTAGCTGCTCCTATAACTGTTCCCCTTACTGATCCTATAACCTCTCCCTATAACTCCTCCCCTAACTGCTCCTATAACTCCTCCCCTAACTGATCCTATAACCGCTCCCTATAACTCCTCCCCTAACTGCTCCTATAACTCTTCCCCTAACTGCTCCTATAACTCCTCCCCTAACTGCTCCTATAATTCCTCCCCTAACTGCTCCTATAACTCCTCCCCTAACTGCTCTTATAACCCCTCCCCTAACTGCTCCTATAACTCCTCCCCTAACTGCTCTTATAACCTCTCCCTATAACTCCTCCCCTATCTGTTCCTATAACTCCTCCCCTAACTGGACGTGACATGTAATTTACTCTGTCAGCATTTGAAGTCAGGTCCCCAGTATAACAGTGAGGGTGGCGAATTCACTCACTATTTGGTTTTGGTTAAAAATAATAATAACTATAATAACAATAATAATAACAACAATAATAATAATGATAATAATAATAATAACAATAATGATAATATTATTAATAACAATAATAATAATAACAACAATATTGATAATAATAATAATGATAATAATAACAACAATGATAATAATGATAATAATAACAATAATAATAATAATAATAATGATAATAATAACAATAATAATAATAACAATAATAAACTGCTTTGGTTTTCTTGCTTTTTTGTCGTTTTGGGGATTTTGGGTTTGGAATGACGGAAACCAAACTGAAAGCGAATCAGGAAAAACGTTTGTACATTTTTCAACTTAAAACTTTTTCGCAGACGTTTGTGTTTTTTTTGTTTTTTGTTTGTGAATGAAAATGTTCGCCCAGCTTATTAAAAACAACGGAAAACTAAACAAGCCCAACTGAATGACTTCCAAACGAAGCAAAATTCGGGTTTCTGGGCTGGGAAAAAACACATCTTTTCGTTACATTGGCGGCTTATGTATACGATATGTACAAACGTTTCGCTCGGAAACACGGTAAATTGCAATTTTTTTTACCATTTTTGCAACAACAAAAAAACCAGTGTACGGGAGAATCCGGCCAAATTGGTTTCCCGGGTTTTCGCTGATGTTACCCCCAAATTCCGTTTCGCGCTGTAAAATCCGTAAACGGATTTGGTTGGTTTCAATCCGTGCGGATTCATCAGAAACCACCGTTGGATACGACCCGTTGGCGGATTCTTAAAAACCGATCGCTGAATCCATGGATTGGGTTCTACAAATCCGTTTTGACATTGTTCCGCTGAAATCCACGGCCCAAAGGAACCGGACGATCCGCTGCGGATCCAAATACGCCCCCACACTGCCCCCATCACTGACCATTAGTCACGGGATGGACGCATTTTTTAAAGACATTTTGGAAAAATTCAAAAATGAAAAAATGTCGTTATTTCTGACAAATGGAGACTGAATTTGCTAAAGAAAATACAAATGGGTAAAAATACGGATATTTCCCCGTTCTCGTCCAATTTCCAAAGGATTTATAGTGAAACTTGGCAGGTAGTGGGGTCTCGGGGGGGGGGGGCATAGAACGGCAGGTAGTGGGGTCTCGGGGGGCACAGAACGGCAGGTAGTGGGGTCTCGGAGCGCACAGAACGGCAGGTAGTGGGGTCTCGGGGGGGGGGCATAGAACGGCAGGTAGTGGGGTCTCGGGGGGCACAGAACGGCAGGTAGTGGGGTCTCGGAGCGCACAGAACGGCAGGTAGTGGGGTCTCGGGGGGCACAGAACGGCAGGTAGTGGGGTCTCGGGGGGGGGGTGCATAGAACGGCAGGTAGTGGGGACTCGGGGGGCACGGAGAGACAGGTAGTGGGGTCTCGGGGGGCACGGAGAGGCAGGTAGTGGGGACTCGGGGGGCACGGAGAGGCAGGTAGTGGGGTCTCGGGGGGGAACGGAGAGACAGGTAGTGGGGTCTCGGGGGGGAACGGAGAGACAGGTAGTGGGGTCTCGGGGGCATTGAACGGTTATTTAACGTGGAAGGACGAAATAGAGAAGTTGAAGGACAGAAAATGGCAACAAATGAAGAGACAAAGTGAAAGAGGGGAAATCCGCAGGGAGGAAGGAAAGAGAACAGCCATGAAAGAGAGAAACGAAGGAAGGGGGGGGGGGGGGAAATGTTGAAGGAATGTGAAGATCCAGTCTCTTCTACATCTCTCTTCCCCCTCCCTGTCTCTCTCCCCTTTCTTTCACCACCCCTCTCTCCCTCCACCCTCTATCTCCCCCCCTTCTCTCTCCCTCCCCCATCTCTTTCTCCCACTCCCCTCCTCTTTCTCCCTCTCTCCAACCCGTCTTTATCCCATTCTTTCTCTCTTCTACATCTCCTATTCCCCCACTCTCTTCTGCATCTCCTCCTCTTCTCTCTCACCTCTTTCTCCCCCTCCTCTCTCCCCCGTCTGTCCCTATCGCATTCTCTCTCTCTCCCTTCCCCTCCTCTGTCTCTCTCCCCCCGTCTCTCCCCCCCGTCTCTCTCTATAGTATATTATTATATAATAATAATCAGCTCTATATTTATAGGCCGTTCCTAACCCTTTTCAGGCAGAAACTCTGTATAGTGGATTTGAACTTATAGAGGGAGAGTCGATTCCTTTTTATACTGTCCCCAATATCTAATATTTAAACCCAAATTATTTATTATAGTCCAGACAGAAATTCATTATGGCATTGCTTTATTTAAACTTTCCCCCCTACCACTGACCACAACCCCCCCCCAATCTTCTTACCGTCCTTTTCTATATTCAGGAGTAAAAAATTGGGAGGAGTGCACGAACCGAATGGTGCAGGAAAGGACCCAAACTCAAAATATGTTAAAAGGGTACTTTATTGTGTCACGAGACCCATCCAACGCGTTTCGAACGTCACAGCGTTCTTTATCAAGGATAAAATACAATAAAACGGTGCTTCTGGCATTATATCATCATTGGCCTGGCATTTGAGCGCTTTTGCCTTTTCTCTATCTTTTCTATATTCACCCTGCAAGTTTTATATACACGGGCTTTGGGTTGAAACAGAATTTCGCGGTTATTTCCCAGAACAATCACGTTAACCTTTCAGAACCACTGAAAATACTTCAGCTTTTCAACCCTTAATGCAGATTTCACGCCTCCCTCACACCGCAGCGGAAGGCAGAATCCCATTTCAAATTCATCACATTACAGCTTATTCATGAAGCTGCAATAGTGCCCATCAACATTCGCCCGATCGGCACTATTGCAGTTCAATTTTTTCACTATTGTTCCTTGAATACTAAATAAAGGAAATCCCCCAATTACCGGAAATGTCCTTTTAATTGCGGTGGTAATAGCCGCGCGTGGATATTTTTTCCCCGGAGCCCGCGGTAGATTTCTACGCGTTCGGCTGTGTGGTCAGTGAGACGGGCGCATTTTTTTTTAAATTAGATTTTTCAGCAATGGGCGAAATTTGGCGGTATTTTTGGTTGGTGGGAGGAATGTTTTGAAACGGGTAAAATTTGTCTTTTTTTTTATACCGCTATTTTCGAAACATGTCGCAAACCTCGCTATTCTCGTGCGCAAATTCAGGAATTTAACGGAAAAGGGAATTATTTCGGAAAGATTTTTCTCCTTTTCTGCTTCAGACGCAGTTCAATATTAAAAAAACCTTTGCCCCAATCGGTATTAAAAAAAAAAAAAAACAACAATTGAACACAGTACCGCTGCTATTTGGAGGTTTATTGCAAGCATCATTTTCGGTTTTGAAAAAGGTGACATTGTTAATTTTAACAGTTTTTTAATATAATATATATATTCATTACATTTCTCTATATCTCTATTTATTATAAATTCCTTAGAATAATATACATTTACACATATACTGTATATACTGCAATAGTGCCCATCAACATTCGCCCGATCGGCACTATTGCAGTTCAATTTTTCACTATTGTTCATTGAATGCTAAATAAAGGAAATCCCCCAATTACCTGAAATGTCCTTTTAATTGCGGTGGTAATAGCCGCGCGTGGATATTTTTTCCCCGGAACCCGCGGTAGATTTCTACGCGTTCGGCTGTGTGGTCGGTGAGACGGGCGCATTTTTTTTTTTTTAAGCAGATTTTTTAACAACGGGCGAAATTTGGCGATATTTTTGGTTGGTGGGAGGAATGTTTTGAAACGGGTAAAATTTGTCCTTTTTTTTTATACCTATATTATATATATAATAAGTGTTAGTCCAGTAGCGATAGTGCTGACCTGAGGAAGAGAGAACTCTCGAAAGCTTGTCCTATGGCATAAATTGTCCAAATAAATACTGAAGAACTCATTTATTCTGTATGTGTGTGTATATGTATATTTTATATATATATATATATATATATATATATATATATATATATACACACACTCGCATACATTTATATATAAATAAAAGTACAGTATGTAAATAAATGTGTGTATATATATATATAATATATATATATATATATACACATTTAAAGATGATATATTAGGTATATACATACAAGTGTACACACACACTTATTTGTATATACTTAATATATTAAGGCGTACTTCTTTTTAAAACAGCTAAAAAGCTGTGATATTTTGATTCTTTTTATTCCTGCAGCTTTTTCATAATATTATTTGCCCAAAGAGAATAGAAATCTAGATATGAAAATGAGTCTATGGTTTTAAACAATCTATTGTTGTGTTTCCTGACGTTTCATTTTTATTTATTTATATATATATAAAAAATATAAACAAAATACTCGATTTTTGTCCCGAAATTGCCATTAAAATCTCATGTGGAAATTCCCTAGAAATATATATGATTATGCCAGTTACCAACAGACGATATAAAACATGGGGTGTGAAATAATGCAGAATAACAGCATCGTTGCAGCCCCAAATAATCTACAATAAACCCTTAAATATGACACATGGCAGCTATTCTCATCGCCCGGGTGATTTCATGGCTGCAGACACCCTAATAGGGTGACTGCGGGATTTGCCCCCGGTAGCATCCTGCGGCTAACCGTGAGGTTTCGGAGAACCCCCGCCCCCGCATACACCGCGCACCGGAGAGCGGCTCCCGTTCCCCACACTGTAACCACGTGGTAACGCATGCAGCGAGCCTCCTGCAGTCATATCCTCCTTCCTCCCGGGACCCCCATCTCATCTTCCCCCGGGAACATAACACAGGGTGACAATCCGTTCCGGCGGATTATGCCCTAATAATTGTTATTTAGATAGCAGTATTTGTGTCTGTTAAATAGGATCAGGGATAGCCCGGGGGGGGGGGGGGTTATGGTTCTGAGGCACCTGAGACTATTAGCGCTGGTGGGAGGAGGCGGGTAACCCTCGGGGCATGTCAATGCAAATGGAAGGTGTCAGTAGTGCCCCAGGCACCTCTAGCTGCTTCTGTTAACTCGATTGATGGTGGGACTCCGGGAGGTTTCTATAGCTCGGGCGTGTTGCTGCCGCTGAAAGCCGGTGGCCCCGGGCGGGAAGGTGGCGGAGGCTTATTCTTCTGTCCCGTGCGTCTCTAATGGGAAATGTCCCCTCCATCAGTCACCCGCCCCTGTGCTCCGGGCAGCTGGTGCTGGCGTGAAACATGCCTGCTAGGTGGGGGCGTGAAACATGCCTGCTAGGTGGGGGCGTGAAACATGCTTGCTAGGTGGGGGCGTGAAACATGCCTGCTAGGTGGGGGCGTGAAACATGCCTGCTAGGTGCTGGCGTGAAACATGCCTGCTAGGTGGGGGTGTGAAACATGCCTGCTAGGTGGGGGCGTGAAACACGCCTGCTAGGTGGGGGCGTGAAACACGCCTGCTAGGTGGGGGCGTGAAACACGCCTGCTAGGTGGGGGCGTGAAACACGCCTGCTAGGTGGGGGCGTGAAACACGCCTGCTAGGTGGGGGCGTGAAACACGCCTGCTAGGTGGGGGCGTGAAACACGCCTGCTAGGTGGGGGCGTGAAACACGCCTGCTAGGTGGGGGCGTGAAACACGCCTGCTAGGTGGGGGCGTGCTGCTTGGTGGGCACCCGGCGGGTTACCTCCGCGGTGTAAGGAGAGACCGTCTCCTACAATACGGTGAACCGGCCGGGCAAGGCTCAAACTCAGTTTCTTTCCAACGCTGTCCGGTACTTTTAGCTGTTTGGCAAAAAGGGGTGATTGTATTGTATTGTATGTCTTTATTTATATAGCGCCATTAATGTACATAGCGCTTCACAGTAATAATACATGTGGTAATCGAATAAATAACAGATAATATAAATAACAGATCATGGGAATAAGTGCTTTAGATAAACATAACATTAAGGAAGAGGAGTCCCTGCCCTGAGGAGCTTACAATCTAATTGACAGTTTGACAGCAAATGGTTGTTCCAGCACAAAAAGATGTTAGGGGAGATTGTTGATTAGGTGGAGATGTTATGTTTAAAACAGGAGGGAAAAGTGTTTGTTTTTTTTTGTCTGATGGGATTTGTTAATCAGGGAAAATATTAGGGATAGAGATACAGATTTATACCCATTATAATCTGTGTCATTTAACCCCTTCCTAATACCTCCTCCAATCCCATATACTTGCTCCCTAACACCTCCTATTACCCGATTTATCCGCTCCCTATAACTCCTCCTATTACTTCATATTTTTATAATATAGAGAATATACATTTTCCGCTGTATTTGCAAAAAAAGAAATATCCCGGTCAATTTTTTCCCTAGATATTCTGTAGAAAAATATATCTATATTTTGATATGTCCCCAAACCAAAAAAAAAACATTGCCTGCTAATTTCCCTTTATATACTATCTATATGAATTGAGCAGGTATTCCAGTTTCAAACTTTAATCATATTTTTTTAAATGAATGATATATATATAAAGATGTTCAAATACCCTTCCCTTTTTCCACCATTAAATTGTTGAAACTCAATAAAAAAGAAGTTTAAAAATAAATATATATTTATATATTTAAAAAAAAATGAATTAAGTAAAATTTCTAATGGCACAGAAGAAAATGAATCACTTTGCTAAAGATTGTTTTATAAAACAATTTGCCTGGAGGCGCATGGTATTTTCGCGTGGATAATTGGATCAAATCGTTAACCAAAATTAATTAGCAACCCTAATTAACGCCAAGAAAATGCACATTTCCCTTTCATTTCACATTTTGTCTTTAGAAATCAGTCGCAAAAATCCAATATATAAAAAATGTCTATCGCAGCAACACATTCAGGGACATCTGTAGCATGCAGAATTTAATTTCCTAGGATCGTTTAAAAAATTAGATCTTAACCCTTTTCGCTGGGGACGGAATTCAAAGAGTATTTTATGCCGGGAGTTTAAAATGGCATTTCATCAGAATTCGATAGTGTCATTTAAACCAGGAAAGTGCCGTTTTAGCCCTTGCAGGCGAACCATTATCTGGACCAGGAGTGGTCAACTCCAGTCTACAAGGGCCACCAACAGGTCAGGTTTTAATGATATCCCTGCTTCAGCACAGGTGGCTCAATCAGTGGCTCATTCGTTGACTGGTCAACTCCAGTCCTCAAGGGCCACTAACAGATCAAATTTTAATGATATCCCTGATTCAACTGAGCCACTGATTGAGCCACCTGTGCTGAAGCAGGGATATCCTCAAATCATGCCCTTTTGGTAACTTTTGAGGTCTGGATTTGACCCCCCCCCCTGCTCTGGACAACCAATTGGAATTATCATTTAACCTCGACCTAGTTTTTCAAAACCTTTAAAAATGTATCTGAACCCCCTTTTCTGCCAGGCTGCAAAGAGTCAAGAGACGTAAGACGCCCCCGTCCCGACCGCACCCCCCAAAGCAAAAGCCATGTTCCCTTTTTATTTCTCCCCCATACAACAACAAGCCTTTCTACTCCCGTCTCCTTCATTCTTTTCTTCCCTCCCCCCCTGCTAAATTCTGCTAATCCTTCCGAAAAATCCCTGCATTTCCACCTCCGACATGGACCCCCTGCTAATTCCCCCTTGTAACTGTCCGGCTGGGGGAAACGCGTGACGTTTGGCTGTTGGATGTGCTTCTTGGCTTGTGTGTTTTGCGGCAGGATAAACAGAACTGGGTATGGCGTGTCTCCTGTCCGCGGCTTGCGGAGTACATGTGGATTTATAACGGGCCAGCGGCCCCATCCAGGAGGCTTGCGAAGGGAGAAGGAGCCGCTCTGTCATCAAGGATGCGCAGTTTCATTTAGGGGACCCTAGTTCAAAACCCGGTGTCAGCTCCATGTGACCCAAGTCACTTTATCTCCCTGTGCCTCAGGCACCAGAAGCATAGATTGTAAGCTCTGCGGGGCAGGGACTGTGTCTGTAACAATCCTATGTGCTGCATACCTGCAACTATATATGCAATAAAGTTATTTATTATTATGAAAGAGTGGGGCGTTTTAGGTTAGAGATAAGCATTTAACACCCTCCCTGCCATTTTTGTTTTGCCCGTCGTTAAAGGGACCGTGGTGTATGTTCTTTCCTGTCTTAATAACGCCTCCTCCAGCTCCAATTAACCGCTCCCTATAACTCCTCCGATTACTCCATATAACCTCTCCCTATAACTCCTCCAGGATGGGCTGCAGGTGAGCTCCTGCAGGGGAGCCAGGATGGCCTTACACCCAGGGGTTGGTGGCTGCGAGTTGGAGATGGAAGTAGGAGAGGCTGCAGGCTGCAGCGGGGGTGTAGGCCTTGGGGACCCTAATTGCAAGTTACAGGAGAGTTTGGAGAAAAAGGAAAGAGCAGAACAGATCCTGCTTAAGGCTGCTCTTATAGTGCCGTGCGACTGCAACGCGACGGCGCTCCAAAACAGGCATTGTCGCCGTCGCAAGTGCTTATAGTAAGCGCGACGGAGCGACCAAAATTTTGGTAGTCAAATTTGATTTTTTTTGAAGGCTGTCGCCACATGTTACAACTTCTGAACCAATCAATGGCCAGGTCGCTAGCGACGTCGAACACGAAATTCTACTTTTGCGGGTGACGTCATCCGTCGCGGGCAATATACGCGTGGCCTAAGAAAGAAGAGAACCAAGCTTTATTGCAGAGGTATAACAGTAAGAAGGCAGAGCTGGAAGAAGAAAACATTAAATTAAAGAAATGTCGCGGTTCTGAGAGAGGCGTGCGCAAGAAGCAAATACATTGTCTGTGTGATGATTTAACCGGATTGGAAGGTGAGATTGCTAAAGTAATGGTGGGTCCAGCCAAACAGAAACGTTCCCTTTTGAAAACAATTGAAATGCTAACCCACAGTGCTGAGCAGTGTGCAGAGCGGGGCGCAGAGCAAAGTGCAGAGCAAGGCGCTGATTCATGTTTTGGAACAAGAAGCCAGAACCCCAGTAAGAGTCACATTAAAAGCTCTCAAGAAAAGATAAATTTCGAGATGCCTAAAAGAAGGGAGAGAAACTAGATCCCAGAACAAGTCTGCAAAGTCTAAAGATAAAACAGAGAACTTATCCCAGGAAAACTCTGATTCAGATCCTGACAGTTTAAATCAATCAAGTGCCAGGAAAACCCCAAAGGGTAAAGCTGCTAAAGAAAGGAAAGCAAAGGACCGGCGGCTAAAAGTTTCTACAGGAGAAGGTAACAGCCCTGAAATAGGGTGCAAAGACTTCAGGAAAGGGGACTGACCTCAGTGTGCATCAGACTGTGAGCAAGGATCTGATCCAGAGCTTCCAGCATCCCAGGGGTTAATAGAAACAGCAGAAGATTTGGTAAAAAGCCCATTGCATGTACAGAAAGCAGCAGACACCTGTGATGTTAGGTTATCTCAGACTCTCATCCTGGGAGAAGTTGCAGAGATTACAGGGAACTCTGGAGAGCAGCAAAGTAAAAACCTAGAACAGCTGGGTGGAGATCAGGAGCAGTTGGAAATGGAGTTGTTCCTGAGAGCAGTGAGACAGAGAACCCATGCTCACCTGGACTTACAGAACCATCCCCCTGCTTATTAGCAGGTCCTGTGATTCAGAACTCTGAGAGGGGAGAACAGCAGGTGGTAATTAGCAGCAATGGAGACAGCATTAACTCTGTAGTGCCTGGATGTGAAATTAAGGTTGTAGAGACTGAAATTGCTGCTCCTTGGGCTTCACAGCAGATGAAATGTATGCACTTATCCATGTTCCTGGTTCCCGTGAGTATGATGTCAGTTTTAAGAGACCTCAAGCTTTGGATAAATTCTGGACAAGATATGAGGGTCTTAAAAACACTGAATTGTGGAAGTCTTTTGCTATTCCTGTGAGTAAACCGAAAATAAAGTCGGTAACAATTCTCTTCAGACACGAATCAGTCCCAATATCAGATATTCTGATATGGCTTGGCAGACAATGTGAAGTACTGGCTCCACCTACAAGAATCATGGATGAAGAGGACATCTGGATAGGAGGCTGGAAAGTGCAAGTCAGACTTTGGCGACATGGCAATGTTACAAAACATATGCCCAACTCTTTCTTCACTGGAACAGAAAAAGGAAACTGTTTTTACTATGGTCAGCCAACCTTGTGCCATAGATGTGGTTCAGCCCGATACTTAAGCAATTCTTGTGATGTTCTAAAATGCAACTTGTGCCAGTCCTTGGGCCACGAGAGGGCAAGTTGTACAAAGATTCAATGTAATTTATGCGATAAATCTGGACATTCCTATACGAATTGCGTAGAAGCATGGCATAATATTTCAAGAGTATGAGAGCAGGAAGTGGTCTTTGATGACAATGAAGCATTCTATGACCGAGCCCTGAAAGTTGCAGACAGAATATGTCCGGTATACGCCTGCAGACGGTGTTTGTCCGGTTCAGCCTTGGGATGGCATTTGTCCTGATCCACCTGTGGATGGAGTTTGCCCGAATCCACTTACAGAAGAAACAATTATTGATAGTGTAAACATGGCCCAGGGAATGTCAGAATTTACTTCCAGCAGGGGAACGATCGGGGAAATAGATGATCCTACTATGATGGTAATCCAAGTGGGGGAAAAAAATAAGAAAGAAAAAGACAGAGCGCAGGATTGGGTACAGGCAAAACAAAAGAAGAAGGGCACGGTAAAAAGACTTGGAGGGACTCTTTGACATCCTTCAGGTCCTGCTGGTAAAGTTCCTACGGTGCCTGTAAAGAATCGTTTTACTGTTCTTAGGAAGGATTGGGGGTCAAGAGCTGAAGACCCTGAGGATGTAGAGGAACGTTCCTTATCCATAAGAGAGCATAATATGGACATTTCCATAGTGACAGAATCGGACATGATCGAACCTTCGGTGGCCCTTAAGAGGTTTGGGTCATTGGGGGATAATGTGGGGAAAAAGAAGTAATATTGCACCTTCTTTGGCTAAAAATGTCTGTTTCCATAAGCGATCCTTTAAAGGTAATAACTGTTAATGTGGCAAGTATAAAATCGTGGAAAGCCCGCATTTTAGCTTACAATGTATTAAAACATTGTGATGCAAATATAATTTTCTTACAAGAAACGCGATTAAATACAAAAAGTGACATTTACAAAGCCAAGCAAGACTGGCAGGCAGGGCCCTCATTTTGGTCCATGGGAGTTAAACCTTATGAAGGCGTAGCAATTTTATTTAAAGAGGTCGAAATGAGATGCCATAAACTGTTAGACATTCAGGAAGGGCGATGCTTACTTCTAGATGTTACTGTGAATAAGTTAGATTTCCACTTGATTAATATCTATGGACCACAAACAAAGAAGGAGTGTTAAGAATTATTTAGTAGATTAAGACCTTTTCTGTTCACTTCTAAAATGGTCATTTTTTGTGGTGATTTTAATAATATCTGTAGACTGAACGTTCGAGGTAAAATCTATGATAGCAATTTTCTAAATAACCTGTGCAGGCAATCGGACTAAGGCCGCGCGTATAGTGCGATGCGTGACGTCACCCGTCGCCGCTAGCGAAAGTTGTATTTCGCTTTGCGGCGGCGTCGCGGGCGACCAGGGCATTGATTGGTTCAGGGCACTGTCACATGAAAATCATGTGCATGGGGACAGCCCCATATGGGGACAGCCCCATAAAAATCAAATATTCCCGGCTTCCAAAAATCGCGTCGCCCCGTCGCTTTGTTGCCGTCGCGCTTACTTTAAGCGCACGCATCGGCGACAATGCATTTGTTTTCGGGCGACGTCGCCGGCACTACAAGCGCGGCCTTAGAAGATATTCATATTAAACATAATGCTGAAGCCTCTGGGCTTACTTAATAGAAAGGCCAAAGTAAGAGCAGAATTGACCGTGTATATATTAAAAATATTAATGGTATCTTCAGGTATTAATTTAATTCCTGTTGAATTTTCAGACCATTTAATGTTATCATTCATTCTGAATATGAATGATACATTGAGGATGGGTAAAGGCAGCTGGCAATTGAACATCTCTACTTTTGAAAATAGTGAGACACAAGACCTATTTAGAATATTTTATGAAGATCAGAGGTCATTCCAAGGACTTTATGAAGATTTGGCGGATTGGTGGGAGGGGACAACACGGAATATAGTCTCGTTTGTAAGGAAACTAGCAAACAGGAAAAGTCAAAATAATTATAAAAAATATCAACTCTTAAGGGAAATTATGCCAGCTTTATTCGTAGTTGAATGAGGGTAAATTAATAGATCAGGGAGACATAAAGGTTGTTAAAGATAAAATGAAACAACTTCAATATGATAGATATGTATCACTAATAAAGGAGCGAGATTTTGGCTCACAGAAATCTTTTATATTTCACCAGATCCCTTTCTCAGCTGTAAAGGAGCGGTGGGAAAGAAACTAATCTATGGGCTTTATGACTCTGGTAGTAATTATAGAACCAAGAGTAAGGACATTTTGGATATAGTTAGTAATTTCTATGCAGATTTATTTAAGGAGAGCTATAGGGAGAAAAAGGAAATTAATAGTTATATAATAATACATTGATTATTCCTAAATTAACAAATGTAGAAGAAACAAACCTGACAATGGAAGTACTAGATAGTGAGGTCAGGGATGTAATAAATGGGTTAAAGAAGAATAAAACCCCTGGGACAGACAGCTTAACAGCAGGATTGTTTTAATTGTTTAGTGATTTGTTAGTTCCTGATTTGACTAAAGTCTGTAACATAATGTTACAGGATGGTAAGATGTCCGGGTCCATGTGCAAGTCTCCTCTGATTCTGTTACATAAAAAGAATGATCCAGGGGAAAGAAAGAACTGGAGACCAATTTCTTTATTGAACACAGATCGGAAAATCTTAGCCAGAATTTTGTTTAATAGATTGAGAGAGGTATCTGGGAAACTAATCTGTAAGGCTCAGTATTGTGGCATTAAAGAGCGTAATATCACAAACGCAGTCATACACTTAAGAGAGATTTTCGATTTTTGTAAAGCCCATAAATTAGAGAAATATGTTTTATGCTTAGATCAAACTAAGGCATTTGACAGAGTAAACCACGTGTATCTCTGGGAAGTCTTATCTGCGTATGGTATTCCCGATTCCTTCATAGGATGGATATCCTTGTTATATAAAGATGCAGTGGGATCTCCACAAATAAATGGCTGGATAGGGAAAGAATTTAGCGTTGAGTCAGGGGTACATCAGGGATGTCCTCTGAGTCCTCTTCTGTACGTTTATGTAGTAGATCCATTTTTGAGGAAATTGGAATCAAATAATCTTATTGATGGGATTGAAATAGCAAAAAATCAGATCCTAAAATGTATTGCATATGCAGACGATATTTCCATTGTCGTGTTGGGAAAAGAAGCTGCGGAAAATATTAGGGCATTTTCAAGAGCTTCCAATTCTAAAGTTAACGTAGAGTTTTATACTTCCAGAAATGATTCCAATATGTGAAGGGCCAATACAAATTATGGGTGTAAAGTTTGGGAAGGAACAATCAGAAATGTTACATTGGAAAGAGAAGATAGAAATAGGTGAGGAGAAAATTAAGAAATGGAAGAATTGGAAGCTGTCTTTAGGGGAAAGAGTGGCAATAATTAAAACTTTCTTAGTACCAATTTTTGTTTATATCAGTTATATTTTTCCAATACCAGAAAATCTGAATACTAGAATGTTTAGTCTGTTTTTCCAGATGTTATGGGGAAATCAACAAAATTTGATCAAAAGAAATACAACATACGTATATCCGAAGAAGAGAGGCTTAAAAATGTTAAACCCTGTGGTGTTTTTTAATGTTATTTTTCTGAGATATAATTTTGCCCATATTATGCAGAAAAATGACCTGGTCTGACCAATGTGCTTTTGGAAGTGGGTTAGTCCTTATGTATTGGCGTGGGAGTGTGGGGGAGAAGTCAAAACTATGAGAGTGAAATCTGGCTATACCCCGGAGTATGTGGCACAAATCGTCAGACTTTTAAGAAGGTGGAAAATAAGCAGTAGGGAGATAGAAATGTGTTCTAGGAAGCACATTTATGAGAACATTATTGAGAAATGCTTTTCTTCCCCACTAAACCTGAGAGATTGCGTGGGGGGAAGATTTGAGTAAAGCATTAAAAAATTGGAATAGCATGAGAATTCCACCAAAATATAAGGATATTACCTGGTTGGCCTTTCATGGCAAATTATATGTACGAAGTAATATTAAACATAGGAATGTATCAGACAGAATGTGTCCTAGAAATTCATGTAATAATGAAGTGGAATCAATGGATCATTTTGTGTTACAGTATCCCGTTAGTAAAGTGATTTGGGAAAGAATGGCTTGGTTTTTAAAGACACCAATTTTGGGGAAACTTACATATTCAGAATGTATCTGTGGAATTTTAAAGAATAAACATAAGTATGATGAAGGTATAATATTCCTGATTTATAGCAATTGTTAAGTATAATTTGTGGATGGCTAGGTGCCAGGTTGCAATAAAAAATGTGTATATTTCTGAGGATGACGTTTTTGAGGACATTATAAAAGCCGTAAGAAGAGTTAAGGAAAAGGAGAAATTGCTTTTAGAGAAGAAAACTTGGAACAAATGCTGGGCTAATATTTGTATAATGTCCGCATATATTGTGCAGTTTTGTTTGTAAATGGATTGTTCTGTGAAATGTAATGTTGGAAAAAATTTTCAATAAAAAAAGAGTTCCTCCTATTACCCCATATAACCCGCTCCCTATAACTCCTCCTATAACCCCATATATCCTCTCCCTATAACTCCTCCTATTTCTCCATATAACCGCTCCCTATAACTCCTCCTATTACCCCATATAACCACTCCCTATAACTCCTCCTATTACCCCATATATCCTCTCCCTTTAACTCCTCCTATTACCCCATATAACCGCTCCTTATAACCTCTCCTATTACCCCATATAACCCCTCCCTATAACTCCTCCTATTACCCCATATATCCTCTCTCTATAACTCCTCCTATTACCCCATATAACCGCTCCCTATAACTCATCCTATTACCCCATATAACCCCTCCCTATAACTCCTCCTATTGCCCCATATAACTGCTCCCTATAACTCCTCCTATTACCCCATATAACTGCTCCCTATAACTTCTCCTATTACCCCATATAACCCGCTCCCTATAACTGCTCCTATTACCCCATATATCCTCTCCCTATTACTCCATATAACCCCTCCCTATAACTCCTCCTATTACCCCATATAACTCCTCCTATTACCCCATATAACTCCTCCCTATATCTTCTCCTATTACTCCATATAACCGCTCCCTATAACTCCTAATTTTACCCCATATAACTGCTCCCTATAACTCCCCCTATTACTTCATATAACCGCTCCCTATAACTCCCCCTATTACTCCATATAACCGCTCCTGATAACTCCTCCTATTACCCCATATAACTCCTCCCTATAACTCATTACCCCATATAACTCCTCCCTATATCTTCTCCTATTACTCCATATAACTGCTCCCTATAACTCCTAATTTTACCCCATATAACTGCTCCCTATAACTCCCCCTATTACTTCATATAACCGCTCCCTATAACTCCCCCTATTACTCCATATAACCGCTCCTGATAACTCCTCCTATTACCCCATATAACCGCTCCCTATAACTCCTAGTACCCCATATAACCGCTCCCTATAACTCCTCCTATTACTCCATATAACCGCTCCCTATAACTCCTCCTATTACCCCATATAACCTCTCCCTATAACTCTTCCTATTACCCCATATAACCTCTTCCTATAACTCCTCCTATTACCCCATATAACCGCTCCTTATAACTCCCCCTATTACCCCACATAACTGCTCCATATAACTCCCCCTATTACCCCACATAACTGCTCCTTATAACTCCCCCTATTACCCCACATAACTGCTCCTTATAACTCCCCCTATAACCCCATGCTCACACAGTAATAAATAGCTCCCCATGATAACTAATGTAAGTAACGTGTTAGAGATGTGGTCTGTGGGACCCCTGGCTCGCGGAGACTTTGTCCCTGTGGGATTTGCAGTGAGCGGCGCTAGGGGAGGAGATGTTTTTGTTCTCAGTGTCAGATGCTCTGTACATAGCAACCAGATCTGGACTCTGTATCACTGTAAACTATTCACTTGGAACCTGCAGCCATGCCAAAGTGTGTGTGTGTGTGAATAGATAAACGTGTGTGTTTGTGTGTGTGTGTGTGTATGTGTATATATATATATATATATATATATATATATATATATATATACACACATATATATACACAGTATATGTGCGTATGAATAGATACATGTGTGTGTGTATGTCTGTGTATACATATACATACACACATATATACATACACACACATACAGTATGTGTGTGTATGCGTGTGTGTGTGTTGATATATATGTATTTATGTACGTGTGTGTTTGCATCTATATCTATATACAGATATATGTAGGTGGGTTACTATAGATAAACATCATATGCCTAAGTACATCCCTATGTATAGAGGGTTATAACATCTTGCCTTGTGTATGAACATGCATTTTTTCTTACACATGGCTGTAAAACCCCAAATTTGTCCACTTATTGTCTTGCAGTATTTGCATGTTGCATATTTCCCAGAGCGTTGGCTTGTGAAGTATGCTTGATTTAGCCATTTCATTTTTATTTAAGGTGCATATATATATATACACTCTCTGGCACTGGAAGGGTTACGAGAAGCCACAGGCTGAGTTCCTTATTAAGACTCATTTAGATGAGATCTCAGGCTGCGGATTTACAGAGCAAACAACCCCGGTCTCAGACAATCCTCCCCAAGTAATTAAACCTTCCGCAAACATCTCCCTACGCCTGCTAATATCGCCCGGGCTGAGCCCCCAAACACCCCCCAATTGTACGTTGGAGAGATACAGGGATGGCCGGGTCACTCACTGCTGAGTGTAGGAATTTCCAATAATGAACAGCTGGGTCACCAAGGAGCCGATAATATCCCTGCTGAGCAGGATTAATCCGGGGGAGGGGGCAATAGAAATACGCAGGGGGAGGGAGGGGGTGAATGAGAGAAAACTAAGGCCAGGGTGAGATTATAGGGGTGCTTGTGATAATTTAATCAGTTGCAGAATCTGTTTTTAGGGTCTTCAGTATATTGTACTTTAATGAGATTAAGATAATGTACAGACAGACGATGTGTGTGCATGTATATATACATACACATACATATACACACATATATGTTATTATCTATCCACACGCTAACAATATATATAAATATATGTGTATATAGAGGCCCGGAATCCATGTGCCCGTCTCTAGGTATCAGGACCGGAATCCATGTGCCCGTCTCTAGGTATCAGGCCCGGAATCCATGTGCCCGTCTCTAGGTATCAGGCCCGGAATCCAAGTGCCCGTCTCTAGGTATCAGGCCCGGAATCCAAGTGCCCGTCTCTAGGTATCAGGCCCGGAATCCAAGTGCCCGTCTCTAGGTATCAGGCCCGGAATCCATGTGCCCGTCTCGTAGGTATCAGGCCCGGAATCCAAGTGCCCGTCTCTAGGTATCAGGCCCGGAATCCATGTGCCCGTCTCTAGAGGTATCAGGCCCGGAATCCAAGTGCCCGTCTCTAGGTATCAGA